>NC_056726.1:127467115-127502115 GCF_019279795.1 Protopterus annectens | reverse complement strand
CCGCAAGTCCTGTTGTAAGATGTATTGCTACCTGCTGTCTGTAACACTGCTGCCCACACACAAGAAGGATGTCTTCCATACAGGAAAGGTAAAGGGACAAAGCCCACATGATGTAGTTATTTATAGTAGTGGGTTGCTATGACATTGGCTACTGGAAGTACTACATAGCTGGCTGCATGCAATTAGCAAGTGGGAACACCAGTTGGGGCAGAGGCCATCACTTGATCATGAGTATCATCTACAAAAGCCATGCTGCAACCTATTCAAACCAGCTCGATCCCTGTAGTGGAGAGAGAGAGAGAGAGACAGAGAGAGAGACAAGGAGAGAGAAACAAACAAAAAAACAGAAATAATAGTAAAAAAACAAAAATAATAAAGAAAAAACAAACAAACAAGGGAGACATCCTGAAGTGCAACACAGAAAAGAGCACCCTAATAAAACAGGTATGTGAAACATGTCAGCATGCAATTAAATGTAGTACTTGGTGTGTAATAATGGGACAGATGATTTTGAAAGCTTGATATGTGCCATCAAGACTTGCTGTAATGATGTCTTGCTGAACAACCTCTACGGACATACCATCTGGCCCTGTAGGTTGTGGGCCATACCTGTCAACTCTGCGGATCTGCACAGAATGACAAGATGTAAGCCATCATAGTGTTTGTTCTGTTCTCCAAACATGTATATTAGTCTGGCAAATAGCTGAAGGTGGAAGTAATGAAGTCATAATAGACACATGAGTGTCAGACCCCACCACCGTCAGAACAGTCATGCTAATGTCAAATGTATCATGCACAAACTTCATAGATTTGTAATAGGCCTATGTATGATCTTTCCTTATATATCCACCACTAATGTTAGGCTGTGTCCACATGTGATACGCTGTTTTGTAGCAAGGCAGAACAGTGCAACAGTTGAGGAAGGAGGTTCAGAGTGTGGACCTGATGTCTGAAGGCACTATATATATATCTATATCTATATATATATATATATATATATATATATATATATATATATACATATACATATACATGTATGTATACATATATACAGATATATATATATATATATATGTGTGTGTGTGTGTGTGTGTGTGTGTGTGTGTGTATATATATATATATATATATATATATATATATATATATATATATATATATATATATATATATACACACACACATACATTTCCCCTACTGTTGAATGACTGTGCTACATGATACGTTTGAGAACACATCCCATATATCTGCAGCTCAGACGGCTTACTGGTAAATTGATGTGGCTATGGTTTGCAGGGTCCTTAGGTTACACACTTGTAAGGGCTGATAATGTATTTGTTGGCCAGAACATGGCTGTTGGATACAGAGTGATTAAGGCAGCTGTAAGCAGCTGTAAGTGGGTGCGAATTGGACAGTTATGTATGGTGTGACATTTGTGTTGGTAACAGATTGCCCTTTTTGAAATGTAATGTGTGCCTTAGCTTTGTAATGTACCAATGCCTTTGTACATATTATTGTGTTTGTAAACATTTTGATGTATGTGGAGCTTTTCTCCCCGGGCCTCCACTGAAAATGGACATATATCCAGTTGGACTAGCCCGGTCAACAAATGCAAAATAAAATAAAATAAAATAAAAATGTTTGTTTTAAGGTGATAGTGGGATGTTAGGGAAGGATAGTAGGTATATATGGGGAGGTAGGTTGGTTCGGAAGACAGACATGACAGACAAGACAGCATACAGGGGTGGTATATGACACATGTGGTGGGTAAACACCTTGGACAGGGAGGGGTGTTTGGAAATTGGAAGCCCATGAGCCCCCAAATGGAAACAGTGGGACTGAGGTCCCCACCCATGGGTAGTCACCACTGCACCTTCACGGCCCTGAAAGTGTCTCTGGTGGGAGCTGAGCAGGAGGAGTAGGCTGAACCTCTACATGTGTCACAAGGGCCTCAATGTGGTGTGTAGCACATCCCACAATTCTCTGCAGAGCTCCCTATGCACCAGACCCTAGACCTGACTTCAGGTTACAGGATCCTGTCTTTGCGTGCTCCCAGGGGGAGGGCATACCCCACCCCCTGAGGTGGTTCCACCTGAAGGTAGTGCAGGACCAGTAGATGATGAGGTCCTGGGTTTAATGTAAATGTATCTGTCACATAATGGTTAACTTAAACCGTCACCATCACAATGACAAACAGAACTGTGTGTAAGACAGTAAGCTGTAGCCCAACACTGTTCCCATGGTGAAATGTATGAAAATGTACAGCCATATACCTCAGTATTTCTTAACACTGATATAACAGCCTAGGTTAAAAGCATTTAATACTCCTCCCCCATAAATTGTCTTACAAGGGCATATAACAGTGTTTTGCATACACTGACATCCGGACTGTACAAGGTTACACATGTTTTGTCCAGCTGTTGCCCTCATATATATGGACCCTATCCCAAAATTTGTGTGGGAGTCCACAACATCACTGAAATGATAGTAGGAATGCCAGCGCTAAATAATGATAGGCCATTACCTAACAACCTCTTACTGCATGACATCTGGACAAAGCCTGGTATATATGTGGAGGACAGAGGCTGGAACACAGGGCCATATTTGCAATATTGCTGTTATACACTGTGAAAGGTGCTGGTGTTACATGATTGGTTGCAAGATACCCTTATTCAGGACTATGAAGTTAGAAACACAAATGGATGTTGCCAAGTACCGATAGCAATCAACAGAAATATTGCCACTGATATGTCAGACAGAAGATCTGTGTGGTGAACAGACAAAACATAATAGCCAATCCTCTGGCCATCATGTGGATAGGCCTACAGTTGAGAGCTATGCAGACAGACAGCATTCCATGCAAAACTAGCATGTATAAACAAACCCTGTAAAATAAGCGTATTCAATGCATATAAAGCCAATGCTCACAATGTTCATAGGTCTGAAACCTTACACAAACATGTATTTGGCCTGTGTCCGCAAGTCCTGTTGTAAGATGTATTGCTACCTGCTGTCTGTAACACTGCTGCCCACACACAAGAAGGATGTCTTCCATACAGGAAAGGTAAAGGGACAAAGCCCACATGATGTAGTTATTTATAGTAGTGGGTTGCTATGACATTGGCTACTGGAAGTACTACATAGCTGGCTGCATGCAATTAGCAAGTGGGAACACCAGTTGGGGCAGAGGCCATCACTTGATCATGAGTATCATCTACAAAAGCCATGCTGCAACCTATTCAAACCAGCTCGATCCCTGTAGTGGAGAGAGAGAAAAAGACAGAGGGAGAGACAGAGAGAAAAAAACAGAAATAATAGTAAAATACAAAAATAATAAAGAAAAAACAAACAAACAAGGGAGACATCCTGAAGTGCAACACAGAAAAGAGCACCCTAATAAAACAGGTATGTGAAACATGTCAGCATGCAATTAAATGTAGTACTTGGTGTGTAATAATGGGACAGATGATTTTGAAAGCTTGATATGTGCCATCAAGACTTGCTGTAATGATGTCTTGCTGAACAACCTCTACGGACATACCATCTGGCCCTGTAGGTTGTGGGCCATACCTGTCAACTCTGCGGATCTGCACAGAATGACAAGATGTAAGCCATCATAGTGTTTGTTCTGTTCTCCAAACATGTATATTAGTCTGGCAAATAGCTGAAGGTGGAAGTAATGAAGTCATAATAGACACATGAGTGTCAGACCCCACCACCGTCAGAACAGTCATGCTAATGTCAAATGTATCATGCACAAACTTCATAGATTTGTAATAGGCCTATGTATGATCTTTCCTTATATATCCACCACTAATGTTAGGCTGTGTCCACATGTGATACGCTGTTTTGTAGCAAGGCAGAACAGTGCAACAGTTGAGGAAGGAGGTTCAGAGTGTGGACCTGATGTCTGAAGGCACTATATATATATCTATATCTATATATATATATATATATATATATATATATATATATATATATATATATACATATACATGTATGACTACATATATACAGATATATATATATATATATATGTGTGTGTGTGTGTGGGTGTGTGTGTGTGTGTGTGTGTGTATATATATATATATATATATATATATATATATATATATATATATATATATATATATATATACACACACACATACATTCTACTGTTGAATGACTGTGCTACATGATACGTTTGAGAACACATCCCATATATCTGCAGCTCAGACGGCTTACTGGTAAATTGATGTGGCTATGGTTTGCAGGGTCCTTAGGTTACACACTTGTAAGGGCTGATAATGTATTTGTTGGCCAGAACATGGCTGTTGGATACAGAGTGATTAAGGCAGCTGTAAGCAGCTGTAAGTGGGTGCGAATTGGACAGTTATGTATGGTGTGACATTTGTGTTGGTAACAGATTGCCCTTTTTGAAATGTAATGTGTGCCTTAGCTTTGTAATGTACCAATGCCTTTGTACATATTATTGTGTTTGTAAACATTTTGATGTATGTGGAGCTTTTCTCCCCGGGCCTCCACTGAAAATGGACATATATCCAGTTGGACTAGCCCGGTCAACAAATGCAAAATAAAATAAAATAAAATAAAAATGTTTGTTTTAAGGTGATAGTGGGATGTTAGGGAAGGATAGTAGGTATATATGGGGAGGTAGGTTGGTTCGAAGACAGACATGACAGACAAGACAGCATACAGGGGTGGTATATGACACATGTGGTGGGTAAACACCTTGGACAGGGAGGGGTGTTTGGAAATTGGAAGCCCATGAGCCCCCAAATGGAAACAGTGGGACTGAGGTCCCCACCCATGGGTAGTCACCACTGCACCTTCACGGCCCTGAAAGTGTCTCTGGTGGGAGCTGAGCAGGAGGAGTAGGCTGAACCTCTACATGTGTCACAAGGGCCTCAATGTGGTGTGTAGCACATCCCACAATTCTCTGCAGAGCTCCCTATGCACCAGACCCTAGACCTGACTTCAGGTTACAGGATCCTGTCTTTGCGTGCTCCCAGGGGGAGGGCATACCCCACCCCCTGAGGTGGTTCCACCTGAAGGTAGTGCAGGACCAGTAGATGATGAGGTCCTGGGTTTGGTCTCAGATGTGCAGTGCCCTGGTGCCATGGGCAGATGAGGTGGGAGAGGTGGTTCTGCTGGGAACAACCTTCCCAAATGTGCTATTGTGTTGTAGTTTTAGAACATATGTGGGTAGTAATAGTCAACACAATCCAGGATTAGTTATAACAGCATGCATGCATATTCCCAGTAACCCAAAACACCAGATTTGGAACAGTTGCATAGCAAACAGATCACATGCATATATGGAACCACAGTGGCCATTACAATGGCATGCAGGTTACATTGTTAGCAACAGGCCACCAATGATAGTGTTTCAACATGGAACATGAATAGAAACACATTTCAATATTTATTGCATAATAGGATATATGTCCCAACAGTAGGTTTGGTGTAAACGTACCCGTTGATGGATATTTTCAGATAAGTTATTCAGATATGGCGAGAGAGAGAGAGAGAGAGAGAGAGAGATGTCCATTAACAACTATGATATCCTTGCAGTATGAGGTCCTCAGACCTTTTTACCTGTTTATGTCTTGCAGGTACCATGTCAAGAGAGCAACTGCCGGTGTTTATACCACAAGAGAATAACATCCTCATCAACTTCATGGTCCATCTCATGGAACCCTCTTTGGGTGTACAGCCCATGATCTGCAGGAGAGGGCTGTCCTGTTGAACAATCTCATCCACAGGGTAAACGATGTTGGCCTGCATAACCGCAGCTATGAGCAGGTGTGACATCATTGCATGATCTCATCCACCATGCCCATCAGCGTGCTGCTGCAGTTAGGAGGGAACAACTAGCCACAGGTGGGAGTCATGCCATCCAGCCCCCACTGACACATGTGAGGGGCTCCTCACCAGCCTTGGGGCACCCACCCACCTACAAAATCAAGAACCAGAAGATAGCATTGTGGAAGTGGCTGCTACCCACACAATGGATGAGGAGCATGAGTAGACCACTGCTGCTTATCCATCCTCATCTGTAAAGTGTCTTCATGCATATGTCGGATAACATAGTCATTCGCAACAGTGTAGTAATGAACAGATGTGCATAATCTGTAGTATTGTGAGTTTGTACTGTTGATGTACTGAAATGCTGCTCCCACCCTGTACCAATACCACAGGTGTGGCTACTGACATCAAATCTCTCACACAACTATGTAGATCCCTCTGATATACATCTGGGGCAGCAGCCTGTAGCTGGTGAGTATGGAGGTCTTTTGTTCAGGTGTGCCAATACATCAGCCATGTTATGACCATGGCATTTGCCATGCACACATTTAACACACCTACTGCTGTACATGTTCACTTATTGCTGCTGTTAACTGCACTGCATCACAGTGGTCACCATGGTGGCATATACTTAGAAGTACAGGCAAGCACGGAAGGGCTGTGGCTGACTAAGTTTGCGGACAACTGCAAACTGGGTGCTATAATAGAGTCTCCGGCCAACATGGAGATCCTCCAGAAGGGCCTAAATCAGACTGATGCATGGTGTCAACGCCATGGTCTCAAGCTAAATGCAAAAAAATGCATAGTAATCCCCTTTGGAAAAAACAGAGTAACTGCAAACTACAACATAGGAGGTAATCCCTTGAAATCTGAAGAAGAAATAAGGGATCTAGGGACCCAAGTAGATAGTCAGCTTTCCTTTGATAACCATGTTGCCAAAGTGGTTAGAAAATCCTTCTATGTGACACATCTGATCACGAAAGGGTTCACATCAAGATCTAAGGATGTAATGGTGCCCCTCTACTCTTCCCTCATTAGACCCATTATTGAGTACAATGCACCAATTGGAATGTACCTGGCTAGACATCTCCAGCAGCTGGAGAGACCACAAAGGTACCTAACCAAGAGGATTACTGGCCTGAAACAGTTGCCCTATGCAGCACGATTGAAAAAGCTGACTGTTCTCTGTTGCATACCGCTTTCTCAGAGGCGATCTCTGTCTAACGTACAGAGCCATGTCCAACCCAGAATTGTTGAACATGCTCCATCTTAGCAAAACCAAATCTACTTGAGCTACACGCTCTAGGGATATAAACCTCAACACAACAATGAATAGAACATGCTGGAGGGATAGATTCCCTTTGCAGAGACTTCCCTTACTATGGAACAGGGTCCCGATCTACATAAGACAGAGCCCCTCACTATCACTCTTCAAGAGGAACCTTGATGAGTGGATGGGTAACAGAAAATTCACACCGGGTATCACACCAACAGCACTACTAGATAGGGGCCAAGGGTACTAGCTGCTAGTACAAGGGTCTGGGGAACTACTAAAGGGGCAGTGAATAGTGCACAATGTGGCTGGGCTAATATATGCCTTCGGGCAGATAGCCCAGTACCAACCTATGAACCTATGAACCTATATCTGAAGGGTATGTAAGAGTCCTGCAGTACAACTAACAACCTGTCAGTGCAAGATGTGTGGACAGAGATGAACATAATGGTGGGACAAATGGCCTACAGTAGGGACATGTCTGAAACATTACTCTTATACAGTGGCTACAACAGTGAATGTATATACCAGTATTACAATGGCAACTGTTACAGATCTACACAATGTTATATCTCAATACCTCATTCCACAACTTCTGCAACCTATAATGTGATCCTAACATGAGCAATGAATGTGTAAGATGGAATCCTATGTTAGGACAACAAATATGGGGAATACACACCTTAACAAACAATGGAAGCATATATGTGCACACACTCCAAATAACATATTGTGGATGCAGCTTTTGGGGTACTGCAGCATTCACTCATCTTGAGTATGTCCTTCCATGAAGTACGGGTCCTCAATGTCATGCCAAGTAATGGTCTGCTGTCCAAGAAGTATGTCCATGACATTTGCCCACTCACCTGCAACAGAGTCAGCCATGGCTTGCACACATCTTACAAACCATGGAATGGATCCCATATCCAAAAGGTAGCACTCAGGAATGGGAGATGTAGCCTTACCTTGCCATTGCATATACCATGGTGAACAGTGCAGACAAGCATGTATGTGATGATGACGTATGGGACACCATTAGTGTAGAAACCTACACTCAGTATTAATAAAGATACATGTGCTGCACAAGCAACACCTCACTCTACCTCAGGCCCACCATCCCCATCTGTACCCTGCTAGTGCCAGTGCACACCTGTAGGTGTGCTGTTCATTAGCAGGAACTAGGCTGGTAGACATGGTGTTCTGAATTTGGGACACTGTAAAATGACACTCATGTGTGGCCCAGAGTTGTCAAGCATCTGCAAAAAGGCTGAGGATGGGGAGGGGTATCATCCTGAAACACAACAGTGAACTGAAGCATACATCCAAAGCTCACTAAGAATGTCTGTATCTGAACACAGTCAAGGTCATGCATTATGCCAGATATAACCCTGACTCCACAGCAATAGTGAAAACACTGTGTGACCTCCAAGGGCTGTACACATGAGCTGACCTTGCATTCTGGCAAAGTTGGGGACATTTGTAGGGCAGAGTGACCAAATAATGGCAAGTGAAGATGGGCCATGCTAGTATACACCTTCCGGGAATAGTGACTGCTGTAGTTCACTTAACAGGTGCTGCAACAAACTATCATGTTAAGGGTGTGCACACTTATGCAACCCACATATTGTATGCATCCCAAACAACATCTGCACAATTAACACATTTGTTTGATACTGCATTTGATTGCACAGGTCATATGTCACATATCAGGTGTGTGTAATGTTAACATATGCAGTATTGTAGCCCCATGGCGTATCAGGGAAGAGGGTGGCATGTCAATAAGGGTGTGTACACTCCTCATAGCCACAGTAAGCTTTGTAGGTTGTCAGTATAATTGGATTTTATTGCTCATACATACACTGATGACGATGAGATCTGCAAATCGGATGTCAGGCATTCACTATTGACATATGTCCTCATATCAACCCAGGTATGTGTCAGACAAACACATACGGGGTGTGAGCAACAGAGCAAACATAATTGCCACACATATGCAATTTCAGCAATGGTGTGTACACTTGTGAGGTATGGTGCACAGTACATGGCAGAGTGCTGAACAGGTGCACAGCAATACTGTGTAGATGGGTGCAGTGTGTTCCAGGGAAAGGGGCATCACCTACTAACACAACTCATGCATCACAGAGATGTATAATGTTGGTAACAGGAATTGAGTATAGCTGCAGTGCATGCTGTTGATTGCCATATGTCATGCATGTTGACAGTTGGGTAATGAGAGGTATGTGTAATATATTTGTGCCACCTCACCTGTAAGTAAGTAAGTAAGTGTGTGTGTGTGTGTGTGTGTGTGTGTGTGTGTGTGTGTGTGTGTGCGCGCGTGTGTGTGTGTGCATGTACGCACGCGCGTGTATATAAAGGTAAGAAATTATGTACAGGTCTTAGAGTACATTTTCTGTTTTCCCCTCACAGGGGACGAGATGGGTCAGGGTCCCTCCTGCAGGCAAACTGATGTTAGTGTCCATACAGATTCTGACAATGATGATAGGTATGGTGAGGCACAGGCAGGGTTGTCAGGGGCTGAAGCTGTGCCATCGGTTATCCACCCCATCCCTGCACACAGTCACATTGCCTATACATATCTCTTCACCAGTGGCCATAGATGAGGGACAGTTGGTGGGTGGTGGCATGGGGCAGGACAGTGTGGGGACTATGGCAAGTGTGTCTGTACACAGCAACCATAGCCGGATGATCTGCGAGGTACCACACAGGCAGATGTACAGGGGTGCTCGTAGAAGGGCTGCTGGCCATCATGCCTCTGGCAGAAGTCCCACAGCAGGTGTCACCAGACACATGTTTCAGGCCATCATGGAGGCACAGGTATATATGGAATGTTATACCAGACAGGGTCTGAGGTTCCAGAGGGCTACTCATTCTGCTGTTATTGACAACATCCATAATCTCGCAGGTGCCCACCGTTATTTTGCAGAGGTCCTGGATAGATAGTTGGGTGAGCTGGTGGGAATCCTCGACTCTGCAATGTCCATGTTAGAGCATATGGTGGGAGTAGGGTGACAGTCACATGGACATAGGTCAGCAACATGAACAGGTGGAGGTCTACGTGGATGTGCAACAAGTCAGAGCTGCTCCCGTAGTGGCATTACCAGCACCAGCACTGCAGGGGGGTGCTGTCCACACAACACAGCAGGCCATGTGCATGTGCACATGGTCCTGGCCAGTCCCAATAGGGACCTGGATCCAGCGGACATTTATCATCATCAGAGGAGAGTAGCATATCTGACCTTGTACCTGGTAGTGCCCATGGAACCCCTGGCAGGCACAGTTCTCGTGACCATGGCTGGAGATGGTGAACTGCACACTCTGCCATGTACAGTCTGCAGCTGTCCAACAAACCCCTGTATAGGGCAGCCACATGGCCGAACTGTGTGAATACACACACACACACACACACACACACACACACACACACACACACACACACACACACACACACACACATCACCAACAGCTAGGGCAACTCCTTACCTACATACACCACATCTGAACAGCCCAATTAATAATGAAACCTCCTAACACACACATGATGTCAAACAAAAGGCTCAGCCTAGGACTCTGGCAAACCCACAACACACCCTGTGCATGTGATGATACCTGTGCCACATCCCTGTCATCCATACCATCAATGCATGGACAGGCTAATATGGTTCTTATACACAGAGTGAATGTACTAAGCTGTAGCAATGTAATGCTATGTAACATGTTTTCAGCAGGAAAGTTTAATGCTTACATGTCAGGATGTGTAGCTCTCCAGCCATGATGCATTATAGCAGTTATTGACACTGACTGAGAGTTGTCTCCATAATGTATTTAGTTCATGTTGTAGGTATCTATGTGTCAGCAAGATGTTGGTCTGCTGTTGTTTCCTATAAGGGGTATGGCACTGTGGTGACACATTGGCAGTGTCATATCCTGGATACAGATGAACACAAGTAACAGGGTATAAGAGTTACTGCATGTGCCGCATGGCTGATAGGTCTGAGGGGTGTATACAGGTGAGTGCATGGTGGCTGATGTCAGCAGCCCTTCTACAGTGGATAATGGTAAGTGTACTGGGTGGCACACACCACATGTTTGTTTATAACACACACACGCACACACGCACACACACACACACACACACACACACACACACACACACACACACACACACACACACACACACACACACACACACATACACACACACACACACACACACACACACTCACAGAGGCTTTGGTGTTGCTGCATTACACAGGGAATACTGTACACATGGATGTACTTAATTTTGCAGCAAACCCATTTTAGCTTATGTAATTCCACCATGACATAATAGGCAAAACATCACATCAGTAAATAATCAATCTGCTACTTTAATGTCATAGATGAGTGGTACTGGCAGTGTATATGTCCTCTTCTGAAATATAATGTAATCCCGACATTGGGAAATATAGGTGTGCTGGTGTGGGTGGCACAGCCCTGCACTTTAGAGGGTGTGGGGTGATGTAGAGGCACACATAGTGTGAGTGATGACTACTTAACCTGTTAACATACACTGTACAGTATTACAGCAGACTAAGCGTAGAAATACATGCAATGATAACCCCAATGAGGGTGGCTGTGTCCACAACATTGACAGCCAACTATATATACCAACTCCAGTATCGCTGTACAGCTATACAGTGGGGAAAAGGGCATTTACAGATCTACTACTAGTTTTGATGGAATGAATTTCCATGACATGATTCCTTTGAAATGTTAACATTTGCCAGTCAGTTCTTGGACAAATGACCATCTGGGACATGTACATTCTGCAAACTGAAATAGATCCCTTCACATACACACACACTTACTTGACAACACTGAGCGTAGAACCCCTACCTAGGTACTTATTGCTACTAATGTGTTTGGCCTTAATTGCACACACCACACAGCTTTTAGGATGAGGTGTGTCTCGAGTCTCTTGTTAAGTGAGGAACATCACCAGGCCTTGTACAGTATGGTAATGGGGGATATACTGAGTGTTAATGGACAATACATAATATGTCATACTGTCATATACAGATTGACAAACACATAACAGTCATATACACATCTGAGAGACCTGTGTTTATCAGTGATAACTACCTTGTCAGTGAGTCCATTCTGTTACAGATAATTTGAACACAGCACATGCACCATTGGGCTGGATAGTGTACTCAATTACCTGTATGGTTGATGGTGACAGTGGTCTTCATACAGTGGACCTTGGTACCATGGTGTACAAACAGTAACACAGCACCCACACCCCACATTGGATATTTTACTTACTGAAAACCATGATAACACCCTGGCATACCCACAATCACACATTGACCAGGACTGCAATACAACCCCTTGTCTATCTCATCAGTGCCACTACAGGGATATGCATTTATTGCGCATGGCACAGGGATAGTAGGGTGATAGTTTGTCATGGCTCTCCTAATGTCAGCAACATCAATATGCCTTATACTGTATTGCCAGGTGTATTGTATTTGGAGAATGTGGCCTCAGAATGCTGTATCCTACAAATATACACACTTGTACACATACGCACACTTGCCAGGACTCAGAGGGTAACCCATGCCTATCTAGCCATTTGTACAGCAGTGTTGTGCTGGTACTGAAAGCTCCAGGTAGCCCATGCGGTGAAGAGTGTAACATGGTATATTTAATGTCCATGACAGCAGCAGCCATTTCTAACTATGGCAATGGGGAGTGTAGTGTGTGAGAAGGTCCTCAGGGTATTATCAACTGCAGGTTTACAAACACTCAGACACTGTTATTCTCAGCAATGCATACTGACACATTTGTCAGTACTGGGGTCCATAGGTGCAAGTGTTCCTAGGTGTGTACCAGGATATTGTCCATGGAGAGATGAAAAGAGTAGGGGATGTGGATACAGTGGTATCATGCCACCTGACATTTGTCAGCAGGCCATCTATCAACTGATGCCACATGAGTGATCCTCAGGGTAACAGTTAAATGCAACATCCAATCATATCATTGTCCCTTGCAGAGGGTCAGTGAGGTGCTCCAATTGACATGTATGCAACATATATTACATAACATGGCCAGTGTCTGGGTTGGAGACCTGTACCCAAGCATGTTCTTTTGACTGTGATAGTCTAGCTGAGGTATCTGTGGCATGTGGTGCATACAGGGTGGGGTTTCCTAGCTGTGGAATTCATAACACAGCTGGGCAGACATGTCAGTGTCAGTCAAGCATAGATTGCCTGTGAGCAGCCCAGATGGATACCTGACATATGCACATCTGTACAGAGGACAGACATAAATCAGCTAGCCAACAGGTTATGCATTAGGATTAATGTTTTGACAGATAGATGTCTGACACTGATAGGTATGCCTTTACTATATTACAGCAGCCCTTAATGACATGTCCTATAGACATAGTAGTCTACAGTTAATATCTACATATCAGATCAATATCCAGTAGCAAGTACTTAATAACACAGCTCACACACCAAGAACATGATAGTCAGTACTCAGAGTCCAGCTTTGCATGCAGGGGTGTATGGTTCCAGTACTACAATATGCAATCTACTCTTACTTGGGAACGCACTGTTAACAGTAGTAACATAATGATACAATACATGCAAGTGTGAATGCATATAACCTACCCATGTATGAAACACATACAAAAGGAAAAGATTGTTGTGCTAGCCATATATACACAGGTGTCCCATACAGTATACTCACACCCGTTGCTACTGTGATGACAGCACATAGAAGCATGTTATGTACATGGAATTGTATTTACTTATTAAAGATGTCATTACCATGCTATTTCATCAGATTGGAATGTGATCACTGGTTACCAGGGCTGAGCTATGGTAAGCATTGCTTAAATTTAAATGCTAAGCAAATTTGTGCACTAAGCGAAGCCTACACGATGTAAGTGCCTATTCATTTAACCATATGTTAGCAGTGCTTACCGTTGGGCAAACCCACACAAACCCGCTTAAAGCTGCTCAAGACTGCCTTAACCACTCTGTATCCAACAGTCCTTGTTCTGGCTAGCAACAAAATAAACAGCCCTTGCAGGTCTTGAATCCAGGACCTTGTACGCTATAGTCACATCAGTTAATCACTAAGCCATCACAGCTGTGAAGATAGTTGCTTTTTCCAATATATCTGTCAGTACACATACTGAATAGCATTGAACAACTGCTCTGACTTCTACAATTGTGTAGTACTTGTTAGTGTTATTAGTGTTGATCAACTATGTTGTTATATCTACATATACACATATCAGATAAATATGGTGTGATACATCTGGGAAGGTATATAAAACAGCCATGTGTACACATAACAAAGATATGAATATATATATATATATATATATATATATATATATATATATATATATATATATATCTACATATGCAGATATATGTATACATGTACATACACATATATATCTGTATATTGATTTAATATGTATATATATATATATATATATATATATATATATATATATATATATATATATATATATATATATTTTATATATATATATATATATCTATATATATATCTATATATATATATATATATATATATATATATATATATATGTCTTTCAGCTTTTACTGGTTAGGGGTTGCCACAGCGGTACTCCCATCCACTAATGATTGGCAGTGGATTTTTATGATGCCGAGTTGCCAGCTCGCTGCCCAGTCTTCAAAGAAGGCACGCCTATTCATGCATGCACCTACCTGCATGTCTTTAACGTCACTCGTCCATGGGGAGGACATGCAGACTCCACACAGAAGGCTCTCCAGCCGAGAATATATATATATATATATATATATATATATATATATATATATATATATATATATATATATATGATCTACTATCAAAATGTTGAAATTCATATGGTTGACGATCATAACGTCAAAATCATTACATCGAATGTTCAAAATACTGAAAATAAAAATGTCAAAGTTTAAATGGTCAACAAACACCTGCAAACTAACACTAGTGTATGTATGTCTTTCAGCTTTTCCTGGTAAGGGGTCACCACAGCGGAACTCCCGTCCGCTAATAATTGGTGGTGGATTTTTATGATGCTGAGTTGCCAGCCCGATGCCCAACCTTCAAAGAAGGCACGCCCATTCATGCACGCACCTACCTGCATGTCTTTAACGTCACTTGACCACGGGGAGGACATGCAGACTCCACACAGAAGGCTCTCCAGCCGAGACTCGAATGGGAGAACCTCTTGCTGTGAGGCAACAATGCTAACACGCTACACCACCGCGGCGTCATATATATATAGATTCATAGGTTCATAGATTAGTACTAGGCTAAGTGCCCTTGTGGGCCATTTTAAGCCTAGCCAATTACCCCATGTGGGAATCAAACCCTGCACCTTATATATATATATATATATATATATATATATATATATATATATATATATATATATAAAATGTTGCAATTCATATGGTCGACGATCATAATGTCAAAATCATTACATCGGATGTTCAAAATACTGAAAATAAAAATGTCAAAGTTTAAATGGTCAACTAACACCTGCAAACTAACACTAGTATTTTTGCAGGGGGGTGCCCCCCCACATCCGCTGCTACTTATATATTACAACTCCAAGATCGCACAACAGTGCTGACAAGGGTAAATCCTTGCCTGTTGTCAACATTATGTTGACAGGTAATTTGCATGCACTTTCTGTCGACCAAATGAGCTACTTAATATTCATGTGTCGACCATATATGTCGATCAAATGAACATTAGACCATATGAATTTCAACATTTTGATAGTAGACATATATATATATATATATATATATATATATATATATATATATATATATATTATATATAAAACATATCCCATAACATTATACTGGAGTCATACCTCAGCACCAATAGTTACAACCTCTTAGTGGAAGGGTATGTCATGTAAGTATTGCAGGTATAAATGTGGAATGTTGCTACAGTAACAGGGGTTGTGTTAACAGACATGTTGTGTGGAGAGTCACTTCTGATACTGACATGTATGCCATCAGTTACTGACAGACATCATAAGATCCTCATAGTGAAGTACCACACAAATCACAGTAATCATCCTGTGGAATACAGCAGAGATATGACCAAAAGATGTGGACAGCCTGACACAATATGATCAGTGCAGAGGTATACACAGAACTCTTTAGTGCAAGATGTGTGGACCAAGCCTGACAAAATGGATGTTTACAGCCATGTAACTGGGGATATCACAAAAATACTGGAATAAATAAGCTCGCACAGTTGATGCATTCACACACTCCTGTCTGTCCTAACACATATTAACCGGAGGAGCAGAGGTCCCAAGCCCACATACTTCCCACTACTTAGTGACATAGCTTCATAGGTTCATACTAGGCTATCTGCCCTGTGGCAATTATAAGCCTAGCCCGATTCTGTATGGCTTATGCCACCCCTTGATTTGAGTATACTGTGCCCTTTTTAAGGTTTAGTTTACTGTGCCTCTGTCTAATAGTGACACGGGAGTAATCCCTGGGACAAACCTACGATCCCCCATCCACTTATCGAGATTCTTCTTGAAGAGATTCAGTGAGGTGCTCTGCCTCACATGAACTGGAATTCTATTCCAGAGCGAAAGGAGCCTCTGGGTTATGAACCTGTCCCTCCAGCAAGTTCTATTTATTTCTGTGCTGAGGTTCAAGTCCCTCGAGCGTGTGGCTCTAAGGGATTTAGATTTACTGAGGTGGAGCATGTCCATTAATTCTGGATTTGACATAGCTTTGTATGTCAGGCATAGATCGCCTCGAAGTAGGCGGTATGCAACTGAGTAGAGCTGGAGTTTTTTTAACCGAGCAGCATATGGCATCTGTTTGAGACCCTTGATCCTCTTGGTGAGATACTTTTGGGGTCTTTCTAATTGCTGCAGCTGTCGGGTAAGGTACATCCCAAAAGGGGCATTGTATTCTATGATAGGCCTGATGAGGGATGAATAAAGGGGCACAATTACCTCTCTTGATATAGATGTGAAACCCTTCGTGATGAGGTGGGCTATGTAGAAGGTCTTTCTAACCACTTTGGTAATGTGGTTTTCAAAGGAGAGATTGCTATCAACTTGGGCTCCCAGGTCCCTAATAACTTTCTCTGTACTTAATGGGTTTCCGCCTATGTGGTAATTTGTGGGCGCATTGTTTTTGCCAAAGGGTATGACTATACATTTTTTGGCATTTAGCTTTAAACCATGGTGCTGGCACCAGTTATCTGTCTCTGTGAGACCTTTTTGAAGGATGTTTGTGTCAGCTGGAGAGTTGATTATGGCACCCAGTTTGCAGTCGTCTGTGAACTTGGTGAGCCATAGTCCTCCCACATTTGCCTGTACCTCGGAAAAGTATATACCGAACAAGAGTGGTCCCAGGACAGAACCCTGTGGGATGCCACTTGTGACCGGTTTCAAGTCTGACATGGCTCCAGCAACTCTCACTCTGTGGGTTCTGTACTTGAGCCAGTTTGGACCCATCTTGTGACGTAGGGGTTTATATTTAAGCTGGATAGCTTATCTATGATGCCCAAGTGGGGTATTGTGTCAAATGCCTTTGCAAGGTCCAGATAGGCTGTGTGGACTACCTTCCCTTCATCTATGGCTTTGGTGACTGTTTCAAAGAAGTCAACCAGGTTCAGAAGGCAGGATCTGCCCTTGACAAAGCCAAACTGGGTAGGATCTAGTGTCTGTAGGTCCCCAATGTCTTTGTTTATGAGCTCCATGATGATCCTCTCCATAGCCTTGCAGACTAAGCTAGTCAGGCTTATGGGGTGATAGTTTCCAGGGTCCGTAGAGGCTCCACCTTTGTGGAGTGGGACCACTGTTGCTGTATGCCATTCTGTGGGCACATATCCTGTAGCGAGGCAGAGATTGTATAGGTGTTTTATTTGAGGGATTAGTTCCTCTTGTAGTTCATGTAGGACGCAACCTGGGATGCCATCTGGTCCCATGGAAGCAGTGTTTTTTGCTTTGGAGAGGGCAGCCTTCACCTGAGCATCGGAGATGTTGGGGAGGCAGCCCGCTGCGGGGATAGATACTTGCTCTTTGGGGGGGGGGGTGGAGAAGTTTGTACTGAACCTGTCTGCCAGGATATTGGCGATGTCTGTGGGTTCAGTGTATTTTTTGTCGTTTAGAATCAACTCAGAACAAGTCTGGGAGTTGCATCCCAGGTTTCTAACATAACTGAAAAAGCCTTATGATTGTCTTTGGTGTCCTGTGCAATTTTCTCTCGAAGCTGGCCTTGGAGGATTTTATGAGGGATCGTAATTTTTGCTAGTACTGATCAGAGATGCCTTCCTATTAGGGATTTTGCTCTATCATGTAGTAGCTTCCTCCTTCTGTTGTACAGTTTATTTAGGGCAGGGGTCCACCAGACTGGGCCTGCCTTTGGATGATTGGGTCTTGGTTTTGTTTGGGATAGCATGATCCATGCATTCCTGGAGATGTCCGTAGAATGCATTTATATAGGATTCTGCAGTTTGGGCTGTAGTTTCCACTGGCCCTGGGGCCTTGAAGGATTCCACTTCGGTTTTGAGAAGTGAGAAGTTCGCTTTTGAGATGTTTTTCACTGTGGTTTTCTGGGCTGGGGGTGGGGTCGGGATGTGGACATGCAGTGAAATTAATTTATGGTCTGATCTTACCAATGAGGGATATACTTCTGCTGTGGAGCATAGAGTCCCCATGTTGGTAATGATCAGGTCTAGTATGTTGTCCCCTCTTGTGGGATTGGTGATTAGTTGTTCCATAGCATTTGAGTTTATAATTTCCAGGAATCTTTGGGCTAAGGTGCTGGGGCTTGCGTAGTGCTCCCAGTCAATGTTTGGGTAGTTGAAGTCGCCGAATATAATGGTGTTTGGAGAGATCTTCGTGTTCTCCAGTGTTTTCAGGAAGGCTGAATGGGATTCCTGACTTTGAGAGGGTGGTCTGTAGGATGCTATAAACTGAAAAGCAGTCTTGCCCACTGTTAGTTGCACATGGATGGTCACCGATACTTTGTGCAATGCCACTAACCTGGAGGTGTGAATATCCTTGATAAATATGGAAACTCCCCCTCCTTTTGTGGTTCGGTCTGGGTTTTGGGGCCGAAAAGCATGATACGAGGTATAGCCTGGTAGTGCTGGGGTGCTCTCTGGAGCCTTGAACCAGGTTTCTGTCACTGCACAGATATCAATGTTCTCCATACTGAGGAGAGCTTCGAGTGCATGCATCTTGAGGTTAAGACTTCTGGCGTTTAGCAGCATTACCCTTAGTTTCTTGTTCCTTGTGCTGTCTATGAGGGTGGGTTTGACTTTTGAGCCTTGCCTAAAAAAGGAACTATGGGGTGGCAAGAGCCTTTGCCAATATCCGAAAGCCCAGTGGTGACAGGTGCAAGCCGTCCCTAGCGAAGCAACGTGGCTTGTCGAGCATGTCATCCCAGGCTGACAGACACTGGATCCCCTTTGAATGACACCAAAATTTTAGCCAATTGTTAAAATCGATTATTTTGTCTTTGTACTGTGGCATCATTCTAGGTGAGGGTAAGATGCTGCTCAAGGTCAGGGTCATACCAGCCTGGGCTACATGATCAGAGAGCTCCTCTATGTCTCTTTTCATGTAGTCCAGGGAGATGCTCTCAGGTCATTCACACCAGCATGTACAATGACTGAGTCATATTTGTATTTGCTTTGGAGTGACCTGAGTGCTTGCGTTATGTGTCAGATCCTAGCACCTGACAGGCAGCTCATCGTGACCTTCTCTTTATTCAGCCTGGTGAGCGGGACGTCAGTGTGTCTGACAATAGAGTCACCTATAACAAGAGTATCAGGTGTGTTATTCAGCCTTAAGGGCTGTGGCTGCTTGGCACACTGACTTTGTGGGTTATGTGTTGTGTGTGTTTTGTTTTGAGGTAGCGTTTGCTTGGATGTCTGCTTTGGAGGTCTCTGTTGCTTAGGTAGATTTTTATTTAGAGCCTCCAGTATGTTTTTGTGTATTTATGTGTTTGGTTCACTGATGTGGTGGGACTATGTGATACTGGAATTGTGTTGTGTGAGGTTACCTTCTCCTCCTGACTGGTTACACCAGTTTTGAGATGAGAGAGCTCAGCCTCCAGTTTGGCTAAATAGTTGCATCTCTCACATATATTTGAACCTGTTTGGAGGAGGAGAGGGTTGTCCGTGTACATGAGACAGTTGTAACATTGCCTCAAAATTCCCAGATTCACCAGCTGGACTGGAGAGGAAACCATTGACTGACCTTTGGACATGCTAGAGTAACAGGGAAACTGAATTTAAGATGGACCAATAGAGGACAGGGTAATCGTAGAGAGTATAAGAGTAAGTAGTGCTTATGGTTTAATAGTGCTAACGTGTAGGATTACTTAATTGGACCAGTGAAGGGCCTTAGAATGAGAATATGGTGTTTAAATTGAGAGATAGAGCAGTTCTAAGGGAAAAAGTGAAGAGCAGACTTTGTGGAGCCAGGAATAGTTTAAACCCAATTAGGCGGCGCTGCCCGTTGTTGCGCTATACTCAAAAATGCGCAAAACCACGCAAAAGAGGGTTTTAAGAGAGGAAGATGAAGGAGTTTTGGAATTGACCCAAAATGACCAATAAAACTACAGTTTCAAGTCAGTAACCACTCCCACAGGGGCAGGCAGGCTGCTCAATGTTTTTCACTGCTACTGATCAACAGAGAGTCTTTCCTTTAGCCCAAGCAAAAAATGGCCTCACAGATACTTACAAACAGTTCAAGAACAGCAAGCCTGTAACTGAACTTTTTTACATCTCAGAAAAGTGGGAAAAAAGCAAGATTTTTTTGTTTTTTGTTTTTTCAGAGATAGCAGAGGTTAACAAGTATCAACAAGTTATAACAGTGCAGTAAATGACCCCACACAAGAGTGCTAGGCCAAAGACAGATAAAATGCAAGTTTTGAGAAAAAAACGATTTTAAAAATAAGTGCAAACAGGAAATTCAGTAAACAGCTCTAGGTTGTGCTCTAAATACAGTTACTAATGCAGAAATCAAATTTAACAAGCCAGAAAATGCTCAAAATAGGTGGCTATGCAGAAAAACTTAGCAAATAAACAGAGGAAAAATACTTAAAGTCTCAAAAGTGGCTCCTTTCTTCTCTCAGCGTTTTCTCCTCTTGGTGGGTGCTTCACCAACAGCCAACAAGCCTGAAAAGATGCCAAAACCACGAGGCAACCAGGTTTTAGGAGAGGAAGATGAAGGAGTTTTGGAATTGACCCAAAATGGCCAATAAAACTACAGTTTCAAGTCAGTAACCACTCCCACAGGGGCAGGCAGGCTGCTCAATGTTTTTCACTGCCACTGATCAACAGAGAGACTTTCCTTTAGCCCAAGCAAAAAATGGCCTCACAGAAACCTACAAACAGTTCAAGAACAGCAAGCCTGTAACTGAACTTTTTTTAATCTCAGAAAAGTGGGAAAAAAGCAAGTTTTTTTTGTTTTTTCAGAGATAGCAGAGGTTGACAAGTATCAACAAGTTATAACAGTGCAGTAAATGACCCCACACAAGAGTGCTAGGCCAAAGACAGATAAAATGCAAGTTTTGAGAAAAAAACTATTTTAAAAATAAGTGCAAACAGGAAATTCAGTAAACAGCTCTAGGTTGTGCTCTAAATACAGTTACTAATGCAGAAATCAAATTTAACAAGCCAGAAAATGCTCAAAATAGACGGCTATGCAGAAAAACTTAGCAAATAAACAGAGAAAAAATACTTAAAGTCTCAAAAGTGGCTCCTTTCTTCTCTCAGAGTTTTCTCCTCTTGGTGGGTGCTTCACCAACAGCCAACAAGCCTGAAAAGATGACAAAACCATGAGGCAACCAGGTTTTAAGAGAGGAAGATGAAGGAGTTTTGGAATTGACCCAAAATGGCCAATAAAACTACAGTTTTAAGTCAGTAACCACTCCCACAGGGGCAGGCAGGCTGCTCAATGTTTTTCACTGCCGCTGATCAACAGAGAGACTTTCCTTTAGCCCAAGCAGAAAATGGCCTCACAGAAACTTACAAACAGTTCAAGAACAGCCAGCCTGTAACTGAACTTTTTTAAATCTCAGAAAAGTGGGAAAAAAGCAAGATTTTTTTTTTCAGAGATAGCAGAGGTTAACAAGTATCAACAAGTTATAACAGTGCAGTAAATGACCCCACACAAGAGTGCTAGGCCAAAGACAGATAAAATGCAAGTTTTGAGAAAAAAACGATTTTAAAAATAAGTGCAAACAGGAAATTCAGTAAACAGCTCTAGGTTGTGCTCTAGATACAGTTACTAATGCAGAAATCAAATTTAACAAGCCAGAAAATGCTCAAAATAGGTGGCTATGCAGAAAAACTTAGCAAATAAACAGAGGAAAAATACTTAATGTCTCAAAAGTGGCTCCTTTCTTCTCTCAGCGTTTTCTCCTCTTGGTGGGTGCTTCACCAACAGCCAACATCTTTACACCACCCCACTGCTTTTTCAGACATACACAACAGTTATGGTGGCCAGGCAACAGTTCATCTGACAAATATCTGGACATAGCATCACACTAGGTAAATACACTGAGCTTCTAGGCATGTCACAAAGTACTGTGCAAACTACAGGCAGACTGCCACAACACTGACCCAAGTTTCCTATGGGGGAATACACATGTACTTGCAAATATAGCAGGCACTACAGGCATGTAACAGCATGGAGTAACAGACACCAGTGTGAAAGTGCATACCCACAACCAGTCTGAACACAGTCACAGCCACATTATGGTAAGTCTAAGTAATATTACAGTATATGTACTATGTGATCAACACCACTCTCATATGAGCCACTCACACAGTAACCCTACATATACTGGGCCAATGCAGTGTAGTCTGATGCCTGACTGTGGTATGGGACATGTGTCAGTCAGGCCATACAAACATGTATGCTGATAGGGTACCATAAAATGGAGCAGCATGCACCATCAGATAGAACAGGACTGAGAACAATGACATTTACCACAGTCTGTACACAGGTCAAGTAACATATTCACAATACACACTCTGTCAACAATCACCATACGTGCACAGACCTCACTGCTGTACACACTAGAACAGAATGTCAAGGTTTTGTCCTCAAATATGAGGCCTGCTATAGATAACATATCTAGTACTCTGATATCTCACTGGCTTGTTACCAGGTATGATTTCAGTTAATAATGATGTACTGTACATATGCACCTCTTACTGCATGACATACAGACAAAGGGTGACAGACTTGGGGAACAGAGGCACAAACACAGCACCAATATTGACATATTGCTGTGATAATCTGAGAATAATCTGAGGTGTAACAGGGTTTGTTGTGACATATCTCTTCTGAGGGATATGAAGTCAGCAACTCACATGGATGTCACCATGTACTGACTGCAATCATCAGAATATGCTACTGCATATCTAAAGATAGGAAATGTGTGAGTAACACAACATGTAAGACTCCAAACTCTGGACAGTCTGCAGATAGCCCTATAGGTGAGAGTTTCCTCAACCACATAACACTGTCATGCCAAACTTTAAATCATGTAGAACAGCCATATTCACACAATCCCTGTTAAACCAACATTGCTTCAAATGTAGAACAGCAATACTTACATTCTGTCCCCATGTCTGGAACATCTCCCTCCTGTTTGTTGGCCTGTCTCTACAGTGTAAGAGGTAACTCCAACTACCCTCTGTGATGCTGTTTGTCAAACACCCACATGAAGTCCTGCTCACAGTAAAGGAAAAGGGCCAGCACCCACATGAAGTGCTTAGTTATAGGAGTGTGTTTCCATGCAATTGGCCATAGGAATGATAACGCAGCTGTTCCACATGCAATTAGCAAGTGGGGGTACTAGAATTCGTACACAGGCCATCAGCTGATCATGAGCATTCCTTACAAAACTCAAGCAGCTGCCTATGCAAAACAGATGTACTTGTCCACATCCACCAGACAGAGTGAGAGAGAGAGAAACAGAGACAAAGTAAGAAGGGAAGGGTGTAAGACAGCAAGAGCCAAGTGTATTTGTGTATGATCCGTGGTTGGAGAGTGGTATCTGGGTAATTTAACAATTGCCCATATTGTTTACTAATCCATACTGTCACATAGTAATTGCACTTGGCTGTACACATTTATGGCTGAGGATTGTCTACAACAACCTCTACAAGGTTTGAAAACTGTTGGCCTTGTAATGTGGACAATGGGACATATAGGTCCTCAATATAATGATGTAGTAAAACCCACACTGAAATGGATCCTGTCAGTACACACTCACACAGGATACTGATGACACATGCACAAACACACACTTACCAGTACTGAGTTTCAAACCCCTACCTGATTATGTATTGCTATTACAGTGTTATGCTGTTATTGCATGCGCCACAGAGCTTACTTTTTAGAAAGTTGTCCAAAGTTATCTTTGAAGGTGAGTGACATCAGTAACAGTGCTAAAGAAGGGTAAGGAAAGTGTAGTACTTGTGAATGTTCATAAAAGTAGATGTCAATGAAGACACACACACTCCATCAGGGAAACACACACATCATCACAGTTAGCAGGATCAAGATTAAAACCCCTAACTAACTAGTTTGTGATACTACAGTATTATGCAGTTATCATAAGCACCATCAAGCTTATATGGCTGATACATGGCCAAAGGTTTATACCAAGGTGAATGACATCAGTAGGCATGCTAAAGTAGGCCACTTGGAGGTGCAGTGATTGTGAATGGGTTCAAAATCATTAATCTCACACACACACACACACACACACACACACACACACACACACACACACACACACACACACACACACACACACACACACACACACACACACACACACACACACACACACACACACACACACACACACATACTTGCCAGTACTGAGATGCATAGGTTCATTGCTTCACAGGTGTGTAGTAGGTGAATAGGCCTGACAGCTGTACAAGGCTAGGCAAAGGGAATACCTTGGCATCAGGTGGGCCACATGACAGTGGTCTCCAGTGTGGCTCAGGGGTGTAGTCCCTGGAGTGGTCCCCACAGGTGGATATTGTATTCACCATCTACTCATCTGGATTACTATTGTGGCTGGCCAGTGATGTGCACTGCTTCCCATGTATGTGAGCTGTATTCCATAATATGGACAGTGTCTGGGTTGTGCACATGTCCCACACGCATGTTCTTTGACATGTGGAAGTGTACTTGAGGTTTCTGGGGCATGTTGTGTATACAAATTGTTATCTTCTGATGTAGCATTCCTGACCTCATTTGGGGAGACCTGGCTATGGAACTGAGGTCATGATTCCACCTATACTGACAGCATGATACAGGCATTCAGTGGAGTTAGTGGCATCTGTCCATAGAGTGCATGTGTATAAGGCATGGTATTCCCTTTGTGGGTTACATTTGCAGACTCTACAGTTGTTGCAGGTGTCCAGTGGGGAACATAGCAAAAGGACCACTGTAAGCATTTATTTGCCTATTGTAGGGAATGAACAGGGTGCCATGTCATTTTACTTGCTGGATAACACACACTCAGTCAGGAGATATTACACATCACAGAACTTTCTGATGTCAGTGGCACTTTTGTGGTCAACAGACATGTAGTCCACTGCAATCACACTGTGGTTACTATCTGTGGGCAATATGTAGAGACCTACCAATATAGTGGTTGTTGCCTAGCCAAGTGTGTTTGTGTATGAGACATGGATGGAGAGTGTTCTCTGAGTAATACAAGGGTTGCCTATATTGTTCACCGATCCATAATGTCACATGTAGGGCTATGGATTGTCTACACCAGCCTCTCTGGTATTTGACAACTGTTGTCCTTGTAAGGTGGACATTGTGACATATAGTAGGTCCTCAATATAATAATTTAGCAAAACACACTCCACAATGCAGACTGTCATTACACAATCACAGCAACCTCCACACAGGATACTGATGACACACACACACACTTGCCAGTACTGAGATTCAAAACCCTACCTCACTATGTATTGCTACTACAGTGTAATGCATTTATTGCATGCACCATGGAGCTTATTGGATGGATGTTGTCCCAAGGTACTTCTAAGGTGAGGAACATCACAAGCCCTTGTAAATACTGACATTGGGTGATGTAGTGGGTGACAGATCCCAAAGATAATTTTACCCTAATCACACATATCCATTTTCCATTTTCCAGGGGTGTCTATCTAACAATCCTTATGGACAATTATGTTACGCATTTACCACATGCACCACTGACCTGACATGGTTTAGGCTTGGCAACAGGTACTTGTAAGGTGGATGATATCTTCAGAACTGCTAAAGTCAGGCTCTGAGATGTGTACTGGCTGTAAATGGGGCCACAAACACATGTACACACACAAGCACTTGCTACAGATGAAATTTAAACCCATACCTGTGCAGTTACCGCTACTACATTGTTCCACATGTATGGCATGCACCATGGAGCTTATAGGACTGGCCCTTGTCCAAAGGGGTATTTCAAGGTGACTGACATCAGTAGGCTTGCTAAAGTAGGGCAATGGGAGGTGAAGTGATTGTGATTGGCCTCAAAAGCATTAATCTCTATGCACACACGGAGTTTTACAGTTGCCATGTCTGAGATTAGAGCTCCTACCTAACTAGCATGTTATATTATAGCATTACATAGTTTTTGCATGTGCCATGGAGCTTTTAGGGTTAGCCTTGTCCAAAGGGGTATTCCAAGGTGACTGACATCATCAGGTTTGCTAAAGTAGGGCAATGGGAGGTGTAGTGGGTGTGAATGGCTTCAAAATCATTAATCACTACACACACAGTTTCACAATTGCTATGTCTGTGATTAGAACTCCTGTCTGACTAGTATGTTATACTATAGCATTACAAAGTTATCACACATGCCACAGAGATTAGTGGCCTGATAATTGGCCAGGGGGTTATTTCAAGGTGACTGATATCAGCATGACTGCTAACATGTGTATGAAAGGCTCATAAACCATTCCTCTGGGAACACACACACAACACTCAGTCACACACAACTTTACATTTGACAGGACTGGGTATAATGCTAGATGAATACTGATTTGTACTATCATGTTACATGGTTATAAGAAGCACCACAGACACTATAGGGCTGAGGGCTACAAAAAGCAAATGTCTACAGTGATTGACATTGGCACATCATGTGATATTGGCCAATTGGATGTGTGGTGGATGAGACAGGACTCATGATGGTAATTTCTTTGTCACTGTCTATCTCTCTCTTCCCCACATCTGTGTGTGTATGTTTGACCTATTATAGTGTGTTGGCCTTGGATATGTGTGAGTGTTCCTATCCAATGTGTGTGCAAAGCATAAATGGTGTGCAATGTGGTGTGTGTGCACCCACATCTGCGACTGATAGATATGTATAGTCCACTGTTGTGGTCAGACATGGGCTTCATTTCTCTCCACTGTTGTGGTCAGACATGGGCTTCATTTCTCTAAGTGTTGGAGCATGCCCAGTATGACCTTCTGTATTGCATGTGTGAATCCATTCCAGGTAGGTTGTACTACAGTTCAGGATTTTGTGTTCTACACCTACAGCTAGCAACCTGTTTCTGCAGGATATCTGTAGATAGGTTGACAATATGGAGTCACAATGGGCGACAGATAGTGGGATGCTGTAACTATTGCTGTCTGTGCTGCTTGTGTTACATGGTTGGTGTTAGCAGAGATATTCAGACATGTACTGTTTTACACTGTGATGTATTATGTCATCAACTACCAACAGATAAATGTATTTGCTCACAGTTATTTCCTGGGAAATACAAGATGAATGAAGCAGTGTCCAGTACTGTGGTCTGCAGCCTACATATTCTTGCACACTCATGCCATTCTGGAGGGGTAGCTGCAGACACTTGCTGATGGATCTGTGTAAATGGTCCAGCACCTTGGCACTGTGGTGGCTGAGGATCCCCTACTTGTACATCTATCGACATAACAGAATGGCCATATCATGATGTGGCCATGCCTGTCAGCTGTACAGATTCATCCAGGTTACCCAGAGACAGGGCTCATACATCTGGTCAGTTCCCCTTCACATTGTGGTTGATGAGTGGGTTTGTAGCCACCTATTACTGGGTTTGCAGGCAGGGGTAGTATGGGCTCACATCAGAGTTTCAGACTTCACACACCCCATGGGGTCCATGCTTCTAAACCCCCCACTCTGTTATTCTATCCTTTTCCTAACATTATGCGAGTGATATCTGTGAAGTATCTCTATAGTTGTCCCGTCATCCCAGTGTTATTTAGGGGTTGTTCCACAGCTCATGCAATAGGACATGGTGGGCATGATACTGGGATTTGTCGACATGGCCTTGCATTTGTGTTCTGTGGACTGTGTTATGCTGTTATTTGGGACCCCATGAGATAACATACATTGTCAGTACAAGTGAGGCACAGGCCTTTGACAGAAGACTGTAGGGCATTTGGTAGTGATTTAGGCCATCTGTAGCAGGCCAGTGCATTCTGTCACTCCTACAGTCCCAGGCTGTGAGCCACTGAATTCCCCGGGGGTGACAGGGTAAGTGTGCAAGGTGCTAATGGCAATAGCTCTTGTCCATATTAATCCATTGGTCTGGATGCTGGCAGGGTGCTGCTTACTACGTCTCAACTCTACAGATTTTTGCAGAATGTCCAGATGTTTGTCTCATATTTTTGGCCTGTTCCTTTTTTTTCCTGGCAAATCACTGGAATGATCTCAGGATTGAAGTCCCTAAATAATGACATACACTTGAGTTTCAGACTTCATATCCTTCAGAAAATGTATATTAAAACATATCCTGTTACTCTAGCAACTTTCTAAGTTTATAAAAGCAATATTTTAAATATGTCCCTATTTGTACCTCCATTTTGTCAAGCTTTGTCCAGATTTTTTGCATTAACAGGTTGAGAGGTATACTAGGGACACACCTGCATAGGACATCTCTTCAGCATGCTGCATTCCGTGGGTATTCCCATACAGAAGTGGGGGTCATGCTGTACTGATTCCCAACAGCAGGGATATGACCTGTGATAAACCTGTGGATAATGGTGGGGTGAGCTGAGTGCATGTGTGATATGGAGGCTTCTTGAAGCTGACTCACAGATATACCTGGGACATTCCCCTTATGCTGCCTTGTGCAGGGACATAGGCATTCTCTCATTACTTCATAACTGTGCCTTTTGTGGTCTGCCAGTAATTGGCCAGAATACATCAGTATTTCACACTACACAGACAACTAATGTGCTGCTAACCTGTATGTACAATTCCAAAGGTGTGTGCAGTTGACAGTTACATTTTATGTACTCTGTCTAGGGTACTTCCACCTGTGTACTGTGTGTATGCTTGGACCCACATTCATGGCGTGCTAATCTTTCAGATGGTGACAGATATTGACATCTGAACAATGGGTATGGATGACTGCTGAATTGGGTTTTGCTGGGATGCATTGTGGTTGGCACTGCAGTTGTCAGAACATGGCCCTGTCATCGACAGTAGTGGCCATAGGCCACCAAGACACAACCCTCCATGGCTACATGCTTACCACTTCCGCACAATTTACAACACACAACAACCTAACACCCAGAGCCCTGCATATTGTACACATGCAACAATCTATCCTGTAAATTGGGCCAGGTCAGGTAATCTGTGCTCCACTGTTATTAACCCCACTCAGACAAGTTAATGCATTTCTATATAGGATTTGGGGGGGGGGGCAAACCTGACAATTGTAAACATTTGTTATGACTGTACTGGTATTTCAGCTACTCTGTTGGCTTCTATTTTGTTTTGTATTCTGACCTATCATGCAGACTAGAGGCATATCAGTAGAGTACAGATCGTAGGTTTTATTGAACTACATTTCAGTTTCAGACTTCATACCCTGCAGAACTAACATACAACTGCCTGACCTGTTGTAGCCTGTCTTTGTAGGTCTGGGGGGGCGCTGTTATCCATTGCCATTAATTTGAGGCCTTAGCACAGTCTTTCTTTATGGTCATCTACACCTGTCCTGCTGGGTGAGGCTGTTGTTGGGTATGTGAACCTCACTGACATGCATGTGTGTGTCCTATGGACAGACATTTGGGCCACCACATGTACTGTAGTGGGTTTTGTCACCTTGTCTAGTACTGCCTACTTTGCTGACACCAGTATTTGTGATGGATTCCATGCTGCCCATATCAGTGTCCACTATCTGCTGCCATCCCATTCAGCCACCTGATTCCCTTGCATGCTCACATCCATACCATAGCTACGACTAGCAGAACATACTGCTCCATTCAGCAATTGATAGGAAGAGTGAGTTACGTGTGGCTGTGCCAGTATTAAGGATGGTGCTAGAGGGCTGACTATGTTAGATGCACATAGTACACTCCCTATATATGATAAAGCACAGGTAGTGTCATGTTTGGCATCCCTTTTATTGTATGTGCAAGTCAGAGGGAGGTGTCATTCCAAGGGTTCCTACCATGCCAGTGTATGTGCTATGCATTGCCTCTTTGCCAAAGCCTGGGCATACAGGGCACTTATCCTTCTGCTTACAGGGGCAAGCTCAGGTTGTTCCTCCTCCAAGTCACTCTGTGCCTGTGATGGCCTTGGCAATGGTGGGGGGCTGTGTGGCCCTGCCCTGTGCTGTTCCTGCCTGCAGCTGTTTCTGCAGGATCATATTGTGTAGCATGGCACATGCTATGAAAATTTGTGTACATGTAGCTGGAGAGTACTACAAGGCTCCACCAGATATGTCCAGGCACCGGAACCATGATTTGAGCATCCCAAACACGCTCTATTATGATTCTGGTTTGTGCATGTGCCTCATTATGGAGTTCTTGTTTGGGTGTGTGTGCATTTCTGATGGGTGTTATCAGCCATGGCTCCAGTGCATAACCAGCATCCCCCACTAAGTGGTCATATGGGATGTCCCCACTGGCAAATCTCTGGTACAGCTGTGTCATATGCCAGATGTGGGAGTCGTGATAGCTTCCAGGGCTGCTAGCACACACATCCATTATAATACCCTGGGCATCGCACCCGACCTGGCAGTTGATGGAGGGAAGCCCTTGTGGTTTATGTAGACCCTACCCTGCTCACCAGGTGGTGCTTTGATGTGTAAATGCATGCAGTCTATAGCACCCACTACCTCAGGGTATTCTACTATTTTTTGGAAGAAAGGCATATTGCTGCCTGTGTAATTGGCTGATTCTGATACATTTCACCTGCCTGCTATGCTAGTTCTCTTTGATTGCCTTCCTACTGCTGTTTTCTCTTCTCGTTCCCTTCCCGTTTAAACCCCGAGGCATGCCGCACATACCCAGTGCTCAGATGAGAACAGAGCTGCTATTTCCTGGTTGTTTTTTTTTTTTTGTTTGTTTAAAACCCAGTGTGCAGCATGCACACCTATTTAGGCAATGTAAACACTGCTAGGCAGCCTCAGACTCACCCCCTTCCTTAGCTGTACTTAGCTAAGGGCAAACACAGGCTGCAGAGCTCCAATAAGCTCACAGCATGCATGACACTCTCCCTTATGAAGTCAGCTACTTCTTAGGCTTGCACCATGGTGTTGCTGCACTTACACAGTTGGGTGCTAGCTAACACTGAAGTGAGATCTGTGATTCAGTATCAGTCCCCTAATTTGCATAAAACTGACTGCTAATGCAAGGTTACAAGACTGACACTCAGCCTTCCCTCTTAGCAACCACTATTCAATGGTATTGTTGTCTTCTGCATGCCATTGACTATTATGGCAGACTGTTGCTTTTGGTTTAAAAGCTTATTTCCAGCTTTTTTTAAATTTTCCAGCCGATCCCATTTGCGCATTGCTGTCCTAGGCTTAAATGGCCCAAATCGGCCAAAAAAAAAGTTACTTTTTATAATTATGCAACTATTTACCATGCCAATGGCCATATATTTGGCCACTGGCATGCCTACTACATTGAATACAAGCTTTCTTTCAAGCTGTCATGCCTCTGTTTTGTAATTTGCAGAAATGTGTTTGGTTAGTAACCGAATACATTTCTGCAGGTTACACTATTCCTGCACAGATGCCTGCATGCTTCCTGGATCGTTAATTAACCTCATTTGCATGGTTTTCACCTGCAAATGGGGTAATTAGCATACAGGAGCTGTGTCCGTGCAGGAATAGTGTCGGAGCACTAGTGATCGCCCCGGGAGCTCATTCCTGGATCACTCGTCAGCCATATTGCATGAAGCAGCTCCTGCACTATTCCTGCACACTGTACAGAGCTTGCTGAATCCTGGATTCCTGCATGGAAATGACTGTTTAGGAGCAGCATGGCAGCATGCCATGCATAGTAATGAAGACGTGCTGCTGCTGCTCCTAAATGGACATGGAGCGTGGATGAGTGCAGGGGGTGTGTCTGAGAGCAGAGCTTTCACAATACACATGCCCCTGCACACAAGAATTGCCGTTCTGCAATTACAATGAGGGAAACCACTCATAGTGGGTTGCATACCTCCCAACTGTACAGATCTATGCAGAATGTCCAAATTTTTCACTCATACGTTTGGTCTGTACCCCATTTGTCCTGGCAAATCACTGGAATGATCTCAGGATTGAAGTCATTCAATAATGGCATACATTTGAGTTTCAGACACCAAATCCATCAGAAAAGTTATATTAAAACAAATCCTGTTACTCTAGCAACTCACTTGTTTATAAGAGCAATATATAAAATATATCCCTAGTTGTACCTCATGTTGTCAAGCATTGTCCAGATATTTTGCATGAAGAGGTTGAGAGGTATGGGGGGTTGCTAGGATTTCTGCCAAATGTGCAGATGCACGCAAAAATCCATAGCAATAAGTGTCATCCATCCCTTCCTAGAGTAAATAACACTATAAATTGTTTTTATCATACAGATTAAATTTAACCATAGGTGCGTGGGTTTGCCCATTGCTTGGCTACGCATACTGTAGCTTAAATAGCACAAGAAGATAAATAGCAAGATACATTCAGTTGAAGCAGTACTGCAATAGTGTAGTGGTCAAAGCGTTTCTTTGGCGAGCAGTCATTCCTGGTTCAATCCTCACTGTAATAAATTCCATTTTCCATGTGAAAGCAATTAATGAAGATTTTATTGCTGTATAACCTACTAACATATATTTGTGAAGTGGAGTACTGCATTAAGTGCAGATGTGAGGTGTCATTGTAATAATGTGGTAAAATCCACAGATAAGCACAGGTGCCCCATACAGTATACGTACACATGAATCAGGGATATTAAACAAAGTTATAATGTGTAATGAATGATAATTCCATGCCATATAGCAAATAGTGTAAAATATGTATAGAGCGTCCAAATCTACCATTTTCCCAAGACCCATGTTTCATTTCTTTCTAAATTAGTGAGAGGTAAGCGGGAGTAAGCACTTTTAAGCAGTAATAAGTAGGTTTAATCCTGTTTGAATGGGGGTAAGCAATGTGCACACAGGTTAAGCAATTTTGAAGCTAACTCTCTGTAAGCATATTTAACTGGATGTTAGCATTGCTTACCGTCATGCAAACTCACGCAAACCCACTTACAACTGCTTAAAAGTGCCTTAATCACTTTGTATCCAACAGCCCCTGTTCAGCCCAGCAACAAAATAAACAGGCCTTGCAGGTCTTCATCCCAGGATCCTGTACACTATAGTCACAGCAGTTAACCAGTAAGCCATTACAGCTGTTCGTAAAATGGAAGTATACCCAAACAGATCCTCACTATAGCAAAATCACAGTTTACATGTGAAAGGAATCTATAAACAGTTTTATGTCTTATAACCTATTAAATAACAAATATACGTGAACTGGACTACTGCAGTAAGTACAGATGTGAGGTGTTATTGTAATAAAGTGGTGAAATCCCCCAATAAACACAAGTACCCCATACAGTGTTCTTACACATGAATCGCGGATACTAAACAAATATATAGCATGTTATCAGCTAGAACGTCTTCTGTGTGGAGACATGCGTGAATGGGCGTACCTTCGTTGAAGGTTGTGCTTCAGGTCTGGCAACTCGGCGTGTAAAAATCTACTGCCATTCATTAGAGGAGCGGAGTTCCACTGTGGCAGCCACTAACCGGGAAAAGCCGAAAGACCCAACAACAACAACAACAACAATGAATGATAAATCAATGCCAAACAGCAAATAGTGTACAATTTTAAAAATAGGCAAAGCTAAGCATTGCACACCTCTGCTTACTAGGTGTAAGCAATGCGTAGCCCAGCTAAATCGATTTGCCCATTGGTATAGCCCTTTAAGCAATGCCAACTTTAGGTAAGCAGGTTTGCCCATAGCTTAGCATTTTCAAAACTGTCCAATCACGGCAAAGTGCAAATTTGGCCCTATTTAAACCCCATAGGTGGGAATACATCTCATAACTGTTGCAGCTTCCTCCTGTAGGCACTATGGCTGGTGTCGGAGAAGGATCACACTTCCAAGTGCAGCACTGGGGCATCCAGGAGTCCAAGGTCATTGCAGGACTCCTGGTGAAAGACCATGAAGAGAGACTGCTGCAGGGCCAGTACCAGGGTTCCCAATATAAAGTTGAATCCTGGGACCATCTCGCCCGTGACCTCACCAGTACCATTGGCATCCGCTGAACTGGTGAGCAGGTCAGGTATCACTATGCCGACCTGAAACAGAGGAAGAGGGAGCTCTTGGATCAGTGGATCCAAGAAGTTAGGCAGGGTGATGTCCCAGCAGTGTGTAAGTACTCATTATACTACTTGTTTTATAATTGCCAGCTCATGTATATTATGGATAAGTATGGCTAAATATTCCTCTTATGTCTTTGACAGTGACAGCAGAGCGGGCTGTGAA
>NC_056726.1:127457115-127462115 GCF_019279795.1 Protopterus annectens | reverse complement strand
GAGAGCATAGTGGAGGTGGGTGCTACCCACACAATGGCTGAGGAGCATGTAGATAAGGCCACAGGACACATCAGTAGACCACTGTTGCATATCCGTCTGCATCTGTAGAGTTTACTCATGCATATGTGAGATGAAATATATATATAGTCTGTTGCTGCATTGTAGTAATAAACAGATGTGCATAATCTGTAGTATTGAGGGTTTGTACTGTTGTTATACTGTAATGCTGCACCCACCCTGTAGTAATGCCACAGGTGTGGCTACTAACATCACATCTCTCACACAATTATGTAGGTCCCTCTGGTATACCTCCAGGGCAGCAGCCTGTCGCTGGTGAGCATGGTGTTTGTTCAGGTTTGCCAATACACCGGTCATGTTATAGGCATGGTATATTCCATGGACACATTTAACACACCTTCCCACAATGCATGCTGCACATGGTCAAGTATTGTTGCTGTTAACTGCACAGCATCACAGTGGTCACCATAGTGGCATAGTTGAAGGATATGTAAGAGTCCTGCAATCTAACTAACAACCTGTCATTGCAAGATGTGTGCACAGAAATGAACATAATGGTGGGACAAATGGCCTACAGTTGGGATATGTCTGAAACATCATCCTTATACAATGCTACAACAGTGTATATACCACTATTACAATGGCAACTACTACAGATCTACACTACGGCATATCACAATACTGCATTCCACAACCCTTACAACCTGCAATGTGGTCCTAACATGAGCAATGAATGTGTAATATGGAATCCTATGTTAGGACAGCAGATATGGGGAATACATACCTTCACAAACACTGGAAGCATATGTGTGCATACACTCCAGATAACATATTGTGGAAGCAGCTTTTGAGGTACTGACAGCATGCATTCTTCATGAGTTTGGACCTTCCAGCAAGTACAGGTCTGCAATGTTACATCAAAAAATGGTCAGCTGTCCAAGACATTTGGCCATCAAATGTGCCCACTTACCTGCAACAGAGGCAGCCATGACTTGCACACATATTACAAGCCATGGAATGGATCCCATACCCAACAGATAGCACACAGGAATCGGACATGTAGCCTTACCTCACCATTGCATATACCATGGCAAACAGTGCAGACAGTCATGTATGTGGGAAGGATGTATGGGACAGGATTAATGTAGAAAATAAACAGATGGCCATCCAAGACAGATGACAACACATGTGCAAACTGGTCATGCAGGCTGCCTAGTAATATGTCACAACACTGAGGGAGTTGTGGGAATGTCTAGCAAGTACTGGCTGTGCAGTACCTGTGTCGGCAATTGCCTGGACTCTGCATAAGTGTGGACCATAGGTTAGGGTAATCAGATGGGACACTTGTACCACAGGAAGCATCAACCAAGCCTCTCTACAGGTAGCATATGCATAACAGCAAAAGTCCCCAAAAGGCATGCATTGCAATGTGTACTGGTGTACCAAGAACACATTGGAAACCTACAGACAGTATCAATTAAGATACATGTGCTGCACAACCAACACCTCACCCCACCTCAGGCCCACCATCCCTATCTGTACCTTGCTGGTGCCAGTGTACACCTGTATGCTTGCCATTCATTAGCAGGGACTAGGCTGGTACACATGGTGTTCAGAGTTTGGGACACTGCAAAATGACACACATGTGTAGGCCATAGTTGTCAAGCATCTGCAAAAAGGTTGAGGGTTACTGCAAAATGACACATGTGTAGGCTAAAGTTGTCAAGCATCTGCAGAAAGGCTGAGGGTGGGGAGGGGCTGTCATCCTGAAACACAACAGTGCACTGAAGCAGAGATCCAACGCTCACTAAGAATGATTGTATCTGCATACAGTCAAGGTCATGAATTGTGGCAGACATAACCCTGACTCCACAGCAATAGTGATGGCACTGTGTGACCACCAAGGGCTGTGCACATGAGTTGATCTTGCAAGCATGCAGAGTTGGGGACATTTGTACGGCAGGGTGACCAAATATTGGCAAATGCAGATGGCCCATGCTAGTATACCCCTTCCAGGAATAGTGACTGCTGTAGTACACATAACAGTAGGTGCAACAAACCATCATGATAAGGGTGTGCATGCATATGCACCCACAAATTGTATGCATCTCAATCAGCATCTGCACAACTAACACATTTGTTTGATACTGCATTTGATTGCATAGGTCATATGTCACATAGGTTCATGTAATGTTAACATATGCAGTAATATGGCCCCATGACATATCAGGGAAGAGGGCGCCATATCAGTAAGGGTGTGTACACTCCCCATAGCCACTATGAGGTTTGAAGGTTGTTAGTGTAATTGTATTTTATTGGCCATACATTCACCGCTGCTGATGAGATCTGTAAATCAGACATCAGGCATTCACAATTGACATCTGTCCACATATCATCACAGGTATGTGTTGGACAAACACATAAGGGCTGTGAGCAGCAGAGCAAACATAACTGACACACATATACACATTCATCAACGGTGTGTACAATTGTGAGGTATGGTGCACAGTACATGCCAGGGTGCCAAACAGGTGCACATCAATACTGTGTACATGGGTGCAGTGTGTTTCAGAGGAAGGGGCATCACTTACTAACACAGCCCATGCATCACAGAGATGTATAATGTTGCTATCAGGGATTGACTATAGATGCACTGCATGCTGTTGAGTGCCATATGTCATGCATGTTGACAGATGGGTAATGCGAGGTCTGTGTGTAATATCTTTGTGCAACCTCACATGTAAGTGCGTGCGTGTGTGTGTGTGTGTGTGTGTGTGTGTGTGGGGGGGTAATTTGTCTGTAAGTGGAGGGGGTAATTTGTCTGTAAGTGCTATCTGGTGCAGTGAGGGGGGGTTTATGTATGTACAATGTGTGTGTGTGTGTGTGTGTGTGTGTGTGTGTTTGTGTGTGTGTCCATGTATGCACATGTGTGAGTGTGGGGTTGTTCATACCTCTTAAATTCCCTTAGAAATTATGGAGTAAATGGACATGGACAGACACATTAGACACCAGGAATACTTTACTGACATGTAATCTCAAGACAGCTGGTAGTATAATGAAGTCTGCAGCATGAAAGATGCATTGGGAGGGAAAACTAGACACCAGGGATATTATTTTAATTGCAATGAGCAGAAAGGTGAAAGAATACCCATGTATGCAGCACTAAAGATGCATTGGGGAATTACTAGACAACACCAGAGAATGTTTCCACATATTAGTGTACTCCACATAAAAAGTTAATAGAGCAACAGATCTTGATCTACTGAACAATAGTTACATATGACACTCCTGTGCAGGACACTGTTGTGTGACTGTAGTAGCCTATAACATATGGGGGCCATGCTCAAGATGTCTGGACAAAACCAGGGTGAACACTGGATGACATCAGGGAGTCTTTGAAAAAATGACTCTAATCAAGTTAAAGAGTTAATGGAGTAACATATCATGTTTTGTGATCACTTTTCTGAGCAATTAGAAGAATGATATGTTAATGATTGGTATTATTGACTGTAATTATTCAAGACTGATGCAGGATGGGGAAATTAAAAGGCAAAACTAAGGACATTCTGTAAAGTCAGGGACAGGTAAGTAGTATGGTGGAATGTCAGGGTGTGTGTGTGTGTGTGTGTGTGTGTGTGTGTGTGTGTGTGTGTGTGTGTGTGTGTGTGTGTGTGTGTGTGTGTGTGTGTGTGTGTGTGGGTGTGGGTGTGTGGGTGTGTGGGTGTGTGTACTGTTAAGCAATGACATACAGGTCTTAAAGTGTGTTTCTTGTTTTCCCCTCACAGGTGACAATGTGGGTCAGGGTCTTTCCTACAGGCAATCTGATGGTGTCCATACAGACACTGAAAATTATGATAGGTGTGTTGAGGCACAGGCAGGGTTGTCAGGGGCTGAAGCTGCACTATTGTTTGACACCCCACTGTTATCCACCCCATCCCTGCACACAGTCACAATGCCTATACATACCCCATCACCAGTGGCCATAGCTGAGGGACAGTTGGCAGTTGGTGGCATGGGACAGGACAGTGTGGTATCTATGGCACATGTGTCTGGACACAGCAGCCATAGCCAGATGTCTGGCAGGGTACCACATAGGCAGATATACAGGGGTGCTCGGAGTGCTGATGGTCATTGTGCCCCTGATAGAAGTGCCACATCTGGTACCACCAGACACATGTTTTAGGCCATCATGGAGGTGCAGGTACATATGGAATGGTACACCAGACAGGCTCTGAGGCTGCAGAGGGCAACTCATTCTGCTGTTACTGACAACATCTGTGATCTTGCAGGTGCCCTCCATTATTTTTTCAGAGGTCATGGATAGATGGTTGGGTGAGATGGTGGGAATCTTGACCATGGCATGTCCGCGCTCAAGCATATGGTGGGAGAGGTGTGATGGCCATGTGGACGTAGGCCAGCAACATGAACTGCTGGAGGCTGACGTGGATGTGCCAGAACACAGAGCCACTCCTGTAGTGGCAGTACCAGCCCCAGCCCCAGCACTACAGGGGGAGCTGTCCACACCACACCACAGCAGGCCACGTGCATGTGACCCTGCAAGTCCGAAGAGGGATCTGGATCCAGTGGACATATGTCAGCATCTGGGGAGAGTACCATATCATGGCTTGTACCTGATGGTGCCCGTGGAACCCCTGCCAGGGACGGTTCCATGGCCGGAGATGGTGAACTGCACACCTTGCCAGGTACGGTCTGCAGCTGTCCAACAAGCCACTGTATAGGGCAGCCACATGGCAGAACTGTGTGCATGCATACACACACACAATACCAATACAGCTAGGGCAACCCCATACCTACACACACCACATTACCACAGCCAAATTAATAATTAAACCCCCTCACTCACACACATGGTGTCAAATGTATGGCCCAGCCTAAGTCCCTGGCAAACCAACAACACACCCTGTGCATATAATAATACCTGTGCCACATCCCTGTCATCCATAACATCGATGCAGGGACAG
>NC_056726.1:127422115-127452115 GCF_019279795.1 Protopterus annectens | reverse complement strand
ATGCATTTAGCCTAATTTGCCAAGAAAGTTCTAGTTCTTCCAATTTTAAAGAATCTGGACTGCCTCTTGGATTTTTGTTTACCTGGTCTACAATAATGAATTTAAATGTATGGTCAGGAAATAAATCAACATGTTTCGCTAAGGCGTTCTCTAATTTATGTTTTCTTATTGCATAAAGGTGTTCATAAACACGTTCACGAAGCTTTCTTTCTGTTTTGCCCACATAAAAAGCTGGGCAAAACTGACACAAAGCGAGATAGACCACCATCTTGGAGTTACAGTTGTTTCTCAATTTCAAATTATGTGAGAAGTCGTTCACAAATATTCTGTTAGATTCCAAGATATACCCACAATAATTGCAGGCTTGGCATTTATACATGCCTGGAGTTCTAACAGAATTGACTTTAATACTCTCACAGTAGTTTTTAAGGTTCCTGCCTTTTTTATAAATCACGACAGGATGGTCACCCACACAAGCGAAAACATTCGTGTCACCTTTAAGAATATCCCAGTTTTTCCTCAAAATTTTGAAACAGGAATTACTGTTTAAATTGTAAGTGGTTATGAAAGACATATCAAACTTTCTTACTCTAGACTGTTGCTCTACAGGTGGAACAAAATCAATATTAAAGGACCCATTTAATATAGAAGAGTCATTTAAAATATTGTTCAACAATGGAACATAAAAAGAAGACTGGCGTTTCAATGCGACTTCATCAATTAAATCATTAATAAGAAATAGTGGGTAACCACGAGCCAAAAACATTTCCTTAATAAAGTCACATTCCTGATCAAAGACATCGTCCAGTGTAATAATACGTGCTGCCCGGACCAATTGGCCTTTTACAATGGCACGTTTTTGATGGTACGGATGGCAACTCGTATAATGTAACATTGAATTACAATATGTATTCTTCCTGTGAATTGAAGAAACAAATCTATTCAACACAGTGTCCTTAGTAAGTGTGATGTCTAAATAATCAATAGAGATGTCCCCAAAATTATGTGTAAATTTTAAGAACAATGTTGTTGAATTTAAATAATTCACCAAAGATTCACCAACATCTACATTGCCATCAAGTAAAATGAAGATGTCGTCCAGGAACCGAGTATAAAATACTATATTGTCTTTAAACTCACTATTATTTAATACATACATAGCTTCCCAAAAAAGCCATGACCATATTGGCCACACTGGCGCCACAGGGTGAACCCATGGCGTCACCAATTTTTTGAAGGTAAAAATCCCCTTCAAAGACAAAGAAATTGTTGTTTAAAATTAAATCCAACAGTTCCTCTACAAGTGAAATTTCATCACTGGGACACTCCAACTGTCTCAACATTTCTCTAACCCATTCCATCGCTATGGTGTGGGGGATGTATGTATATAAATCTTTTACATCGATGGTCAAAAAGTTGTAAGAAGATTTATATTCAAGTAAGTCAATGTTCCTTAAAAAGGTCCACGAATCCTTACAAATCTGTTTTATATTGACCAAGTATTTTTGCAGAATTGAATCAACAACCTTTGCACATGAATAAGTAGGAGAACCCCGACTGTCAACCAAAGGCCGCATAGGTGGATTCTCTATGTTTTTATGTATTTTGGGAATCCCAAATAAACGACTTCTCACATAATTTGAAATTGAGAAACAACTGTAACTCCAAGATGGTGGTCTATCTCGCTTTGTGTCAGTTTTGCCCAGCTTTTTATATGGGCAAAACAGAAAGAAAGCTTCGTGAACATGTTTATGAACACCTTTATGCAATAAGAAAACATAAATTAGAGAACGCCTTAGCGAAACATGTTGATTTATTTCCTGACCATACATTTAAATTCATTATTGTAGACCAGGTAAACAAAAATCCAAGAGGCAGTCCAGATTCTTTAAAATTGGAAGAACTAGAACTTTCTTGGCAAATTAGGCTAAATGCATATAACCAGCCTGGCTTGAATGAAGGCTGTGTTTTAAGTAGCATACTGAAACTTAAAAGTTTAAAACGTTAATGTTAGATTATGATAAGAATTTAATCTTATATTAATGGAAACAGAAACATTTATATTTACATTTTTATTTGTGACATAAATCATTTATATTTATCTTTATTTTTATTTTTATTTTTACAGTTTATATATAATATTGTTGTATTAGTAAAGTCTTTATGGACCTTTTTAAATTTTAATGGTTTGTCTTTATATATGTTTTAGGGGGTGGTGACTTTGTCCTTTCATTCAATGTATTCCTTTGTGGATTGGTTGATTATTTTAACTTCCATGTATTTAAAGGAGTGTTGAAATGTGTTGTATTGTCTGAAGAAGTTTATGAATTAACATAAACGAAAAGCGCTTAATTTATACTTTTTGGTCTCAGTGTGTGCCTTCTTTCACTCTACCCAGTGTTTGGATTCGTCAGTTTGTTTAATATTTTGTGTTTCAACTGTGTCACACATGTACCAGGACAGGGTTTCAAACCCCTGCCTATGTATTGCTGTTACATTTTTATGCAGTTATTGCACGCGCCACAGAGCTTACATGTTGGAAAGCTGTACAAAGGTATATTTGAAAGTGAGTGACATCAGCAACAGTGATAAAGGAGGGATAAGGTAGGTGTAGTACATGTGCCTGTCCACAAAAGCAGGTGTCAAGGATGACACAGCCACACTCTCTCAGGGACTCACACATTATCACAGTTTGCATGGTCAGGATTGGAATTCCTAACTATGTTGCTACACTACTGTACGCAGGTATCACATGCACCACAGAGATTATCAGGCTGATACATGGACAAAGGGTATGTCAAGGTGACTGACATCAAAAGGCATATTTCAGTAGGGCAATGGGAGGTGTAGTGAGTGTGAATGGCTTCCAAACCATTAATCTCCACACACACAGACACACAGGTTTGTCAGTACTGACATGCATGAGTTCATTGCTTCACAGGTGTGTAGTGGTTGACTGTGCCAGAAGGCTGTACAAGCCTAGGCACAGGGTATACTTTGACATCAGACCACATGACAATGGTCTGCAGTGTGGCTCAGGGGTGTAGTCCTTGGATTGGCCCACACATGTGGGTATTATATTCACCAACCACTCATCTGGGTTACGATTGTGGGTGGCCAGTGCTGTACAATGCTTGCTATGTATGTGTTCTATATTCCATAACATGGATGGTGTTTGGGATGTGCACATGTCCCACATGCATGCTCTGTGACATGTGGAAGTGTACCTACAGTGTCTGGGACATATTGTGTGGACAGATTGGTATCATCTGATGTGGCATTCTTGACTTCATGTGGTGAGAACTGGCAATGGAACTCAGGTTGATCCTGTACCTTGACAGCGTGATACTGATATTCAATGGTGTTAGTGGCATCTGTCCATAAAGGGCATGTGTATAAGGCATGGTACTTCCTTTGTGGGTTACATTTGCTGACTCTGGAGTTGTTGCCAGTGTCCAGTGGGGAACATAGTAAAGGAACACTGTAAACAATGATTTGCCTATTGTAGGGATGGAACAGGTGCCATGACCTCTGTAGTCCACTGCGATCACATGACGGTTACTATCTGTGGGCAATATGCAGGGAACTACCAACAAAGTGGTTGTTGCCTAGCCAAGTGTGTTTGTGTATGAGACATGGGTGGAGAGTGTTCTCTGGGTAATACAAGGGTTGCCTATATTGTTCCCCAATCCATAATGTCACATGTAGGGGTATGGATTGTCTACACTAGCTTCTCTGTTGTTTGACATCTATTGTCCTTGTAAGGTGGACATTGTGACATATAATAGGTCCTCCATATAAGAAATTTGCAAAACCCACCCCACAATGAGTTCTGTTATTACAGGACTACAGCTACCTCTACCAGGGATACTGATGACACACACACACTTGACAGTTCTGAGATTCAAACCCCTACCTAGCGATGTATTGTTACTACAGTGTACTGCATTTATCACACACACCACAGAGCTTATAGGGCTCCCCCTTTCCCAAAGGTGTATTTCAAGGTGAATGACATCAGCAGGCTTGCCAAAGTAGGGCAGTGGAAAGTGTAGTGACTGTGAATGGCCTCAAAAGCATTGATCCCTACACAGGCAAACAAACACACACAGAGTTTTCCAGTTGCCATGTCTGGGATTAAAACTTCTACCTAACTAGCTACATCACACAACAGCATTACCCAGTTACAGCATGCACTACAGAGCTTAGAGGGCTACTCCTTTCCCAAAGGTGTATTTCAAGGTGATTGACATCAGCAGGCTTGCCAAAGTAGAGCAATGGAAAGTGTAGTGACTGTGAATGGCCTCAAAAGCATTGATCCTTACACAGACAAACACACACACACAGTTTCACAGTTGTCATGTCTGGGATTAGAAATCCTACCTAGCTAGTACATCATACTTCAACATTACACAGTTATAGTATGCACCACAGAACTTACAGGGCTACTCTTTACACAAAGGTGTATTTCAAGGTGAATGAAATCAACAGGCTTGCCAAAGTAGGGCAATGGAAAGTGTAGTGACTGTGAATGGCCTCAAAAGCATTGATCCCTCCACAGACAAACAAACACACACACAGAGTTTCACAGTTGCCATGTCTGGGATTAGATCTCCTACCTAGCTAATACATCACACTACAACATTACACAGTTATAGCACGCGCCACAAAGCTTATAGGGATACTCTTTTCCCAAAGGTGTATTTCAAGGTGAATGGCATCAGCAGGCTTGCCAAAGTAGGGCAATGGAAAGTGTAGTGACAGTGAATGACCTCAAAAGCATTCAACCCTCCACAGACAAACACACACAGAGTTTCACAGTTGCCATTTCTGGGATTAGAACTCCTACCTAACTAGTACATCACACTACAGCATTATGTAGTTAGAGCACATGCCATGGAACTTATAGGGCTACTTTTTTCCAAAGGTGTATTTCAAGGTGAATGACATCAGCAGGCTTGCCAAAATAGGGCAATGGAAAGTTTAGTGACTGTGAATGGCCTCAAAGAAAATGATCCCTACACACACACACACACACACACACACACACACACACACACACACACACACACACACACACACACACAGTTGCCATGTCTGGGATTAGAACTCCTACCTAACTAGCACATTACACTATAGCATTAAGGTTATAGGGCTACTCCTTCCCCAAAGGTGTATTTCAAGGTGAATGACATCAGCAGGCTTGCCAAAGTAGGGCAATGGACAGTGTCATGACTGTGAATGGCCACAAAAGCATTGATCCCTACACACACACAGTTGCCATGTGTGGGATTAAAATTCCATTCTAACTAGTACATCACACTATAGCATTACTCAGTTATAGCACACGCCATGGAGATTATAGGGCTACTTCTTCCCCAAAGGTGTATTTCAAGTTGAATGACATCAGCTGGCTTGCCAAATTAGGGCAATGGAAAGTGTAGTGACTGTGAATGGCCACAAAAGCATTAATCCCTGCACACACAAGCTCTCACAGTTGCCATGTCTGAGATAAGAACTCCTATCTAACTTGTACATCACACTACGACATTATGCAGTTATAGCACACTCCACAGAGCTTACAGAGCTATTCTTTTCCCAAAGGTGTATTTCAAGATGAATGACATCAGCAGGCATGCCAAGGTAGGGCAAGGAGGAGTGCAGTGTGTGTGAATGGGCCATAAACCATTCATCTGGAAGCACGCACACAACACTCAGTCACACACAGGTTTACATTTAACAAAAACATGTATACAACTGCTAGAAGAATAATGACTTGTACAGTCATGTTGCACAGCTATCACAAGCACCACAGACCCTATAGTGCTGAGGGATACCAGAAGCAAATGTCTACAGTGATTGACATTTGCATATCATGTGGTTTTAGCCAATTGGAGGTGTGCTGGGTGGGACAGGCCTCATGATGGGAAGCTGTTTGTCACTGTCTGTCACTCTATTCCACACATCTATGTATGTGTAAGTTTGGCCTATTATAGTGTGTTGTCCTTGGATATATGTGTGTATTCCTATCTGATGTGTGTGCAAAGCATGACTGGTGTGCAATGCATAGTGTGTGCACAAACATCTGCGACTGTCAGATATATATAGTCCACTGTTGTTGCCAGACATGGGCTTCATTTTGTGGGAGCATGACCAGTATGATCCTTCAGTATTTTGTTGTCAGAGATGGGCTTTGTTTCTCTAAGTGTGGGAGCATGCCCAGTATGACCTTCTGTATTGAATGCGTGAATCCATTCTAGGTAGGTTGTACTCCAGTGCAGGCTTTTGTGTTCTACACCTACAGCTAGCAACCAGTTTCTGCAGGATATCTGTAGATCGGTTGACAATATGGGGTCACAATGGGCAAAGAATAGTGGGAAACTGTAAATAATTGTGTCTGTGCTGCTTCTGCTATATGGTTTTGGTGTTAGCAGAGATATTCAGACATATGTACTGTTTTAAACTGTGATGTTTTATGTCATCAACTACTGACAGGTATACATATTTGCTTGCAGTAATTTCCTGGGGAGCACAAGATGGATGAAGCTGTGTCCAGTATTGTGGTCTGCAGCCTACATATTCTTACACAATCATGCCATTCTGGAGGTGGAGCTGCAGACACTTGCTGATGAGTCTGTGTAAGTGGTTCAGCACCTTGGTACTGTGGGGGCTGAGGATCTCATGCTTGTACATCCATAGACATGACAGTATGGCCATATCCTGCTGTGGCCATACCTCACAGCTGTACAGATTCACACAGGTTACCCAGAGGCAGGGCTAATATTTCTGGCCATTACCCATTCACATTGTGGATTATGAGGAGGTTTGTAGCCACCCATTCCTGTGTTTGCAGGCAGGGATAGTGTATGCACACATCTGAGTTTCAGACTTCACACACACTCCATGGTGTCCATGCTTCTACCTCCCCCCATTATTCTACCCTCTTCCGAACATTATGCAAACATTATCTGATAAGTATCCCTATAGTTAACACTTCATCTAAGCAATATTTAGGGGTTGGTTAATAGTTCATGAAGAAGGACATGGTGGGCATGCTACTGGGATTTGTCAACATGGCCTTGCATTTGTGCTCTGTGGACTGTGTTATGTTGTTATTTGGGAGTCCATGAGATAACGTACATTGGCAGTACAGGTGAGACACAGACCTTTAACAGAGGACTGTAGGGCATTTGGTAGTGATGCAGGCCATCTGTAGCAGGCCAGTGCATTGTGTCACTCCTACAGTCCCAGACTACAAGCCACTATATTCCCCTGGGGTGACAGGTTAGGTGTGCAAGGTGTTAATGTCAATAGTCTCTGTACTTATTGATCCATTGGTGTGGATGCTGGCAAGGTGCTGCTTACAGCTAGGAACACACCTGCATGGGACACCTCTTCAGCATGTAACATTCTATGGCTATTCCCATACAGAGGTGGGGGTCATATTGTACTCATTCCCAACAGCAGTGATAAGACCTGTGAGGTACCTGTGGCTGATGGTGGGGTGAGCTGGGTGCATGTGTGCTATGGAAGCTACTTGCAGCTGACTCACAGATATACGTGGGGCATTCCACTTATGCTGGCTTGTGCAGGGACATCAGCAATTTCTCAGTACTTCATACCTGTGCCTTTTGTGGTCTACCAGTGTTTGGCAAGACAACATCAATATTTCATACTACACAGCCAACTAATGTGCTGCTAACCTGTATGCAAAATTTTAAGGTGTGTCTATTTGACAATAACATTTTCTACACTCTCTGTCTAGGGTACTTCCACCTGTGTACTGTTTGCATGTCTGGGCCCACATTCATGCCATGTCCATCTTTCAGATGGTGACATATTACATCCAAACAATTAGTATGGATTACTGCTCGAATGTGCCTTGCTGGGATGCATTGTGTTTGGCAGTTGTGAGAACTTGGCCCTGTCGTCAACAGTACTGGCCATTGGCCACCAGGACACAAACTTCCATGCCTACATGCTGACCACTTTCACAAAATATACAACACACACCAACCTAACACACAGAGCCCTGCATATTGTACACATGCTACAATCTATCGTGCTACTTTGCCCAGCTCAGGTAATCTGTGCTCTACTGTTATTATACCTACACATACATGTTACTACAGGTGGTGCTGCGGTAGTGTTGTCACCTCACAGTAAGACGTTGTCCTGTTCGATTCCCAGCTAAAGCATCTTCTGTGCAGAGACATGCGTGAATGGGTGTACCTTCATTGAAGGTTGTGCGTCAGGGCTGGCAAATCTGTACGTAAAAATCTACTGCCAATCATTAGCAGACCGGAGTTCTGCTGTGGCGACCCCTAACCGAGAAAAGCCGAAAGATACAACAACAACAATATGTTACTACATTTCAACATAGGTTTGTGGGGGGTGGGGGGGCACACCTGACAACTGTAAACATTTGCCATGACTGTACTGGTATTTCAGGTAGTCCATTTCATTCTGAATTCTGACCTATCATGCAGACTAGAGGCATATCTGTGTACTACAGATCTTAGGTTTTATTGACCTACATTTCAGTTTCAGACTTCTTACCTTTCAGAACTAACATCCCACTGCCTGACCTGTTGTAGTCTGTCTGTGTAGGTCTGGAGGGGGGGGGTGTTCTCCATAGCCATCAATCAGAGGCCTTAGCACAACCTTTTTTTGTGTTTGTCTACACCTCTCCTGCTGGCTAAGACTGTTGTTGGGTATGTGATCCTCACTGACATGCATGTGTGTGTCCTGAGGACACACATTTGGCCCACCACATGTCCTGCAGTAGGTTTTGTCACCTTGTCTAGTACTGCCTACTATGATGACACCAGTATTTGTTAAGGATTTCATGCTGCCGATGTAAGTGTCTGCTATCTGCTGGCATCCCATTCAGCCACCCGGTTCCCTAACATGCTCACATCCATACCATAGATACAGGTAGCAGAACATATTACTACATTTGGCAACTGATGGTGCTGGAGGACTGAGTATGTTGGATGCACAAAGTACACATCCCTTTTACTGTATGTGTGAGTCACAGTGAGGTGTCATTCCCTGGGTTCCTACTGTGTCAGTGTATGTGCTATGCATTGCCGGCACACCTGACAACTGTAAACATTTGCCATGACAGTACTGGTATTTCAGGTACTCCATTTCATTCTGTATTCTGACCTATCATGCAGACTAGAGGCATATCTGTGTACTACAGATCTTAGGTTTTATTGACCTACATTTCAGTTTCAGACTTCTTACCTTTCAGAACTAACATCCCACTGCCTGACCTGTTGTAGTCTGTCTGTGTAGGTCTGGGGGGGGGGGGGGTTCTCCATAGCCATCAATCAGAGGCCTTAGCACAGCCTTTTTTGTGTTTGTCTACACCTCTCCTGCTGGCTAAGACTGTTGTTGGGTATGTGATCCTCACTGACATGCATGTGTGTGTCCTGAGGACACACATTTGGCCCACCACATGTCCTGCAGTAGGTTTTGTCACCTTGTCTAGTACTGCCTACTATGATGACACCAGTATTTGTTAAGGATTTCATGCTGCCGATGTAAGTGTCTGCTATCTGCTGGCATCCCATTCAGCCACCCGGTTCCCTAACATGCTCACATCCATACCATAGATACAGGTAGCAGAACATATTACTACATTTGGCAACTGATGGCGCTGGAGGACTGAGTATGTCGGATGCACAAAGTACACTTCCTATACATGGTTAAGCACAGGTAGTGTCATATCTGGCATCCCTTTTACTGTATGTGTGAGTCACAGTGAGGTGTCATTCCCTGGGTTCCTACTGTGTCAGTGTATGTGCTATGCATTGCCTCTTTGCCAAGGCCTGGGCATACTGGGCATGCCTCCTTCTGCCTACTGGGGCAGGCACAGGTTGTTCCTCCTCCGAGTCACTCTGTGCCTGTGCAGGTCTTGGCAATGGTGGGGGGGGGGTTGTGTGAACCTGCCTCATGCTTTTCCTGCTGCAGCTGTTTCTGCAGGATCATATTGTGTAGCATGGCACATACAATAACAATCTGGGTACATGTAGCTGGTGAGTACTACAAGGCTCCACCAGATATGTCTAGGCAGAGGAACCGTGACTTGGGCATCCCAAACACATGCTCTATTATGATTCTGGTCTGTGCATGTGCCTTATTATGGAGTTGTTGTTTGGGTGTGTGGGCATTTATGATGGGTGTCATTAGTTGCGGCTCCAGTGCATAACCAGCATCCCCCACTAGGTGGCCATATGGGATGTCCCCAGTGGCAAATCTCTGGCCAGCTTCCTGGATCACTAATTTACCTCATTTGCATGGTTTTCACCTGCAAATGGGGTATTTAGCATACAGGAGCTGTGTCCGTACAGGAATAGTGCAGGAGTGCTCATGCATGTCCCAGGAGCTTGTCCTTGGATCTCTTATAACAGATGTGGGAGTCATGATAGCTTCCAGGGCTGCCAGCACACACATTCATTATAATGCACTGGGCATCACACATGATCTTGCAGTTGATGGAGGGGAAGCCCTTGTGGTTTATGTAGACTCTTCCCCACTCACTGGGTGGTGCTTTGATGTGTATGTGCTTGCAGTCTATAGCACCCGCTACCTCAGGGTATTCTGCTATTTGGTGGAAGAGATGCATATTGCTGGTCAACGCCTCACAGGTGTTGAGGAAATATATGTGCTCACCGGCATGTGCTGACATGGCATTCAGGAACTGTTGGAGTACCCTGGATGCTGATGCCTGTGAGATCCCCATAATATCCCCAGTTGCCCTTTGGAAGGTACCTTTGGCTAGTATTCTTAAGCCTACACATACCTTGGTATCCACTGGGATGGGTTCCCTTTTGTTGGTTCTGTGTGTGAGGCGTGGCTGATACAGCTCAACAATTTGCTGTAGGAGGTCCCTGTCCACCCTATAGCGCTCCACTATCTCCAGATCATGTAGCCACTGGTAGGTTACCCTGGGTCTGTACACTCTTCTCCTTATCCTCAGTGTGGGTTGTTCATCAGCATTCTCATCCTCACCACCCTCAGCCTCTTCCACATGTTGATTTAAGTGAGCAAATGCAGCCCCTATCATTTTGTTGCTTGTGTTAGGTAAAATTTCCCCATTTGTGTACACTGGTAGTGGTGTAGAGTTTGTGGGAAAAACAGAGGGAAAGGTGTTTGCATAGTTTATACTGGTGTGCTGGGTTGGGCTGGGCTGCTGCCTGCGTAATTGGCTGATTCTGATACATTTCACCTGCCAGCTATGTTAGTTTTCCTTGATTACCTTCCTACTGCTGTTTTCCCTTCCCATTGCTTTCCTGTTTAAGCCTTGAGGTACACCACGCAAACCCAGTGCTCAGATGTGAAGGGTGCTGTTATTTCCTGGTTTAATTTTTTTTTTGTTTAAACCCCGGTGCGTGGTGCGCACACCCATTTAGGCAATGTAAAGCGTGCTTGGCAGCTTCAGGCACACTCCCTTCCTTAGCTCTGATAAGCTAAGGGCAAACCCAAGCCACAGAGCTCCAATAAGCTTACAGTATGCCTGACACACTCCTCTATGATGTCAGCTAACATTTAGGCTTGCACCATGGTTTTCCTGCACCTACATGGTTGGGTGCAGGCTAGCTATGAGAGGAAATCTGTGATTCAGTATCATTCCCCTCATTTGCATAGAATTGCCTGTTAATGCCAAGTTACAAGTCTGACACTGAGCCTTCCCCCTTAGCAACCACTATTCACTGGCCTTGTTGTTTTCTGCCTGCCATTGACTATAATGGCAAAATTATGATTTTGCAGAAAAAGCTTTTTTCAAGGTTTTAGTTTTATTTTTGGGCCGATCCCGTTTGCGCACCACTGCCCTACGCTTAAACGGCCGAAATCAGCCAAAAAAAATAAAAGTTATTTTTTGTTATTTTGAAACTGTTTTCCATGCCAATGGCCATATATTTGGCCATTGGCATGCTTTCCACGTTATATACACCCTTTATTTGGAGCTGTCATGGCTCCATTTTGTAGTTTGCAGAAATGCACTCGGTTACTAACCGAGTACATTTCTGCAGGTTACACTACTCCTGCACGGACGGTTGCCAGCTTCCTGGATCACTAATTTACCTCATTTGCATGGTTTTCACCTGCAAATGGGGTATTTAGCATACAGGAGCTGTGTCCGTACAGGAATAGTGCAGGAGTGCTCGTGCATGTCCCAGGAGCTTGTCCTTGGATCTCTTGGCGGTCATATTGCCTCCAGCAGGTCCTGCATTATTCCTGCATGCCGTGCAGAACATGTTGAATCCTGGGGATAATTATTATTGTAGTTCTTGTTTTTTTAATATACATTACTTAAATAACTTTGCTTACTATCCTTTCTTTTAAACTATCATTCCTGTAGTACTTCTTGAAATAACTGTATTTGACCTTCATTCTTAATTTTATAAAATTAGTAAATTAGCCCATCTTTATCTGTCACACTATCTTCAAAATGTCTTATTTTTCCACTGTCATTTTAGCCTCTATTTGTTGTAAGCTTAAATTACACAGTTTTAGTACTCCATATTCTTGCTTCCACAATATTATTTTGTCTATATATACCACTTTAATTATTTCTGTATCCGCGGTGGTGCAGCGATAGCATTGTTGCCTCACAGCAAGAGGTTCTCCCGTTCGATTCCTGGCTGGAGTGTGGGGTGTGCCTTTTGTGTGGAGTCTGCATGTCCTACCCATGGTTGGGTGGGCATTCGAAAGACATGCGTAAATGGCCGTGCCTTCATTGAAGGTTGAACGTCGAGCTGGCACCTCGGCATTTGTGAAAATCTACTACCAATCATTAGCAGACCGGAGTTCCGCTGTGGTGACCCCTAACCGGGAAAAGCCGAAAGACAAAGACAAACCACTTTAATTTTTTCTCTACAACCCTCATTATTTCTTCTTCACACATTTCCTACTCCTCTCTTCTAAACACCTGATATACATCGTTTATTTCTGTTTTTCTTCATCTAGCAGCATTTTACTTCCTTTTCTCTTGTCACGAACCAGTAACATATGTTTTTAACCATTATCTCATCATACTTTCATTCTACTTGTACAAAGCCCTTTCTGCCTTATAATAGTATCATTTTTCAATAAAGCATGCAGTAATTTTGCATGATTTACACCTCTCTTTCATTTATTTTTTGTATTGTTCTTAAACATAGGTATTTTTTGAACAATTGTCTTGTAGGTTTTCAATCACAGTCTGCAGTCCTGTTAACAAAACCTCATCCCTACATGGGGCCGGATTCCAAAAGAAAGTTGGGGGCAGAGCAGCATGCCAAAAGAAGACATCAGTATATCAGCAGTAGATAAGATTTTATAATATATGCTTAAACAAGTCCAGGTAATTTTCAGTGTAGGGTAATTACAGACTATGCATACACCTACTGGAGTACAAAACACAATGGGACCACTCAACACGACTTAAATGTGACAAAGTATCTCATTGACAACTTTTGGAAAGAACTCAGTGGAGGCCATAAGTGCTTTATCTTAATATTACTATCTTCCACATATTCTTGGGAATCCTGTGAAATTTGCAAACCTTACTTAAAACAAATGCAACTGATATTTAATGCACTACAGCAGGCTAGGGTTCTGCAAGCCATATTAGACAATGATCTTCTAATGTGTCCCAGCAGGCAGCCAACAAAGTGCTGAGCCAGGCTACAGTTAACCAGCTCACTGACCAGGAAATACTAGATTGATACATTTCAGACAGAAAGTTTGTGTGGGCTGTGTGCAGGATGTGTGCAACCCACATGTATCCTTCAATCTGTGGAGTAATTCAACACTGACACATACCTAAGCCTGCGTTTAGGTATACTGGCCTCTGGGACATTTCAGTTCCTTGTGGGAGAGGCTATAGGAATGTCACAGACAGCTGTCAGTTGCATCCTCTCACAGAATCTGACACCAATGTGCACTTCCCAACAATACCCATGCAACAGTTCTATGCTATAGCCAACTTTCACAATGTCCTTGGTGCAATAGACTGCACCCATACCCCAATTAATACCCCAGCTGTATCTAATGCTGAACAACATCAATAGAAAGGGATGATCATTGCTGAATTGAAAGATGGTGTGCTCAGTGGGTCTATGTTTACCGATCAAACAAAACAGGCATCAAAAGCTTCTCACTGAACACTACACAATGAAAGTCCATTTTAGCAAACAGTCACATCATCATAAAGAAAACCATTTCATAGTCATATTTGGCAAACATAAATGAAATGGAAGGTAGGACAGACTTACCGGTATGGTAGGGATAAGGAAATCTGCTCTTTCCCTACTGTAATACAATCTTGGAGTTGGTATATATAATTAGCTGGGGGTGTAGGGATGGATTTGGATAATACCAGACCCTCTTCATGTGGGAGGCTATGACCCTCACTACCCTCACTAATTATATACCAACTTGGAGATCACATTACTGTGGGAAAAGGGCAGATTTCTTAGATCACACTAAAGTAGGGAAAGGGCAGATATCCTTATCCTGACCATACCGGTAAGTCTGTCCTACCTTCCATTTCATTTATGTTGGTCAGCTATGACTATTTGATGGTTTTCTTGTATGATGATGTGACTGTTTGATAAAATGGACTTTCAGTGCATAATGTTTGATGAGAAGCCATTCAATGTCTCTTTCATTCAATTGGTAAACATAGACCCATGCTCAGCAGACAGTCCCCCGGATTCAGCAAGCACTGCATGGAGTGCAGGAATAGTGTAAGAGCTGCTGCACACAATATGAACGACGAGCGATCCAGGAATAAGCTCCCAGGACATGCATGAGCACTCCTACTCTATTCTTGCATGGACACCACTGCTATATGCTATTACCTCACTTGATGGTGAAAACCATGCAAATGAGGTGAATTAGTGATCCAGGAAGCAGGCAGGCGTCTGTGCAGGAATAGTGTAACCTGAAGAAATGTATTCGGTTGCTAACTGAATACATTTCTGCAAATTACAAAACAGAGGCATGACATCTTGAAAGAAAGCATGTATTCAATGTAGTAGGCATGCCAATGGCCAAATATATGGCCATTGGCATGAAAAATAGTTGCAATTTTATAAAAAAACAAGTTTTTTTTTTGCCTGATCTTGGCCGTTTAATTGTAGGGCAGTGGTGCGCAAACGAGATTGCCACGAAAATAAGAAAAAAGAGGGAAATAAGCTTTTATACCCAAATCAGGATTTTGCCATAATAGTCAATGGCATGCATAAGACAACAATACCAGGGAATAGTGGTTGCTAAGGGAGAAGGCTCAGTGTGAGTGTGGTAACTATGAATTAGCATTCTGGTTTATGTAAATGAGGGGAGTGATACTGAATCACAGATTTCCTCTCAGAGTTAGCTTGCACCTAACCGTGTAGGTGCAGCAACACCATTGTATAAGAGGTGGATGATCTCATAAGGGGGTGTGTAATGCCATGCTGTAAGCTTATTGGAGCTCTGTGGCCCGTGTTTGCCCTTAGCTAAGCAAAGCTAAGGAAGGGGGTGTGTCTGACATTGTTGAGCACTGTTTTCCCTGCTTAAATGGGTTTGCACACCATGCACAGGGTTTTAAACAAACAAAAAAAAACCCAGGAAATAGTGGCACTGTTCACATCTGAGAACTGGGTATGCGCTGCATGCCTCTGGGTTTAAACAGGAAGGCAATGGGAAGGGAAAACAGCAGTAGGAAGGCAATCAAGGAGAACTAGCATAGCTGGCAGGTGAAATGTATCAGAATCAGCCAATTACACAGTCAGCAACCCAGCCCAGCACACTACTATAAACTATGCAAACACCTTTCAGTCTGTTTTTTCCCACAAACTCTACACCACCGGTGTACACAGATGTGGAAAATTTATCTGACAAAACTAACAAAATGTTAGGGGCTGTTGTCGCTCTCATGCATCAATATGTGCAAGAGGCTGAGGGTGGTGAGGATGTGAATGCTGATGACCATCCCATAGTGAGGAGGAGGACAAGAGTGTATAGACCCAGGGTAACTTACAAAGGGCTACATGAGCTGGAGATAGTGGAGCACTATAGGGTGGAAAGGGACATTCTACAGCAAATTGTTGAGCTGTGCCGGCCCCGCCTCACACACAGATCCAACATAGGGGAACCCATCCCAGTGGATACCAAGGTATGTGTAGGCTTAAGAATAATAGCCACAGGTACCTTCCAAAGGGCAACTGGGGATATCATGGGGATCTCACAGGCATCACCATCCAGCGTACCCCACCAGTTCTTGGATGCCATGTCAGCACATGCTAGTGAGTGCATATATTTCCGCAATACCCATGAGGCATTGACAAGCAATATGCGTCTCTTCCACCAAATAGCAGAATACCCTGAGGTAGTGGGTACTATAGACTGCATACACATACACATCAAAGCACCACCCAGTGAGCAGGGTAGGGTCTACATAAACTTCAAGGACTTCCCCTCCATCAATTGCCAGGTCATGTGCAATGGCAAGGGCATTATCTTGAATGTGTGTGCTAGCAGCCCTGGAAGCTGTCATGACTCCCACTGGCATATGGCACAGCTGTACCAGTCATTTGCCAGTGGGGACATACCATATGGCCACCTAGTGGGGGTTGCTGGCTATGCACTGGAGCCATTGCTGATGACACCCCTCAGAAATGCATACACACCTGAACAAGAACTCCATAATGAGGCACACGCATAAACCAGAATCATTATAGAGCATGTGTTTGGGATGCTCAAGTCACGGTTCCTCTGCCTGGACATTTCTGGTGGAGCCTTGCAATACTCTCAAGCTACATGTACACAAATGTTCATAGTATGTGCCATGCTACACAATATGATCCTGTGGAAACAGCTGCAGCAGGAACAGCATGGGGCAAGGCCACACAGCCCCCCACCATTGCCAAGGCCATCACAGGCACAGAGTGACTTGGAGGAGGAAATACCTGAGCCTGCCCATGTAGAGAGAAGGAGGCGTGCCCAGTATGCCCAGGCCCTGGCAAAGAGGCAATGCTTAGCACATACACTGACATGGTAGGGACCCAGGGAATGACACCTCTCTCTGACTTGCACATACAGTAAAAGGGATGCCAAATATGACACTACCTGTGCTTTACCATGCATAGGGAGTGTACTATGTGCATCCGACATAGTCAGCCCTCCAGCACCGTCCTCAATACTGGCCCAGCCACAAAGTAAGTCACTCTTCCTATCAATTACTGAATGGAGTAGTATGTTCAGATAGTTGTATCTATGGTATGGACACGAGCATGCAAGAGAATTGGGTGGCTGAATGGGATGGCAGCAGATAGTGGACACCTATATGGAAAGCATGAAATCCATATCAAATACTGGTGTCAACATACTAGGCAGTACTAGACAAGGTGACAAATCCTGCTGCAGTACATGTGGTGGCCCAAATAACTGTGGGTGTCCATAGGATGCACACATGCATATCAGTAAGGCTCACATACCTACCACCAGCCTCAGCCAGCAGGACAGGTGTAGATGACCATAACGAAAAGCTGGGCTAAGGCCTCCAAATGATGGCAATGGTGAACAGCCCCCCTCCAGACCTACACAGACAAACTACAACAGGTCTGGCAGTTGTATGTTAGTTCTGAAGGGTAAGATGTCTGAAACTGAAATGTAGGTCAATAAAACCTAAGATCTGTACTCTACTGATATGCCTCTAGTCTGCATGATAGGTCAGAATACAATATGAAATGGAAGCCAGCAGAGTACATGAAATACCAGTACAGTCATAGCAAATGTTTAAAGTCATCAGGTGTGCCCTCCCCACAATCTTATGTAGAAATGCATTAACATGTAAGTGTGAGGAGTAATATCAGTGGAGCACAGATTGCCTGAGCTGGCGCAATCTATAGGATAGCTTGTTGAATGTGTAAAATACAATCCAAAAATCGGCCTCGGTTGCAACAAGATGAAGAAAGAAAAAAATTTTAACAAGCAGCTAAGAAGTGCTTACAGAAAGAACTTTAATTTAACAAATAAAAATAAAAATAAATCAGATGCATCCAGTGAATCAAGCGCTTCCATCTCCAACCATTTGGAGACTTTATCAAGACAGAGCATGCCCCAACTGACAGCAAATTTATAATATAAAGTTAATTACTGAACCAGTCAACATCCAGGGTTCATGAATAATTCATGAGCAATGATTATTCCTACAATTTACATCTAATAATGTCAGATAATCACACATAAAACATTCATCATCCTAAATATTACCCACTATAATACATATAAATACATAACTATAAAGTACATTATTAAAATAAAATTGAATATGTGTAAATAAACTCTAATAAAACCTCAACATTTCCTATATGTTGTACACTTCAGATAACCGTAATATATTGTAATATAAATGAATAAATACATGTATAAATAAATACATAATAGATACAGCATAAAATTCACCAATGTATATATATATCTATATATCTATATATATATATATATATATATAAAACATAAAATTAATGCATATGTTTCAACTATTAAAAATTATAAGACCATTTCTTTAAAAGCATCTGTCTAAAGCTTTTAATCTTAAAAAGCAAGTAATTGCAACAGATTCATTTAAGCCTGGCCATTGAGTTGCATCTGTTTTCAACTGCCATATGACCTCACTTTTCTCCAAATATAAAGTCCAAGGTCTACCTCTTGGGTCTAGTTCAATAACATCAATAACAGTGAATTTAAAATCATGTCTGGGCCATTCCATACAATGTTTTGCAAGGACATTGGTTTCTTTTTTGCAGTCTGATATCCCTCAAATGTTCATAAATACGTTTTTTAAGTTTCCTTTCTGTCTTTCAAATATAAAAAACAAGCACATTTGGAACAGAAAGCACAATAAACCAAATCTGGTAACTCCTTTCAAAGATGTTCTTTAAGGTTTGTCCCTTTCTATATACCACACTAGGCTTCTCACTTATGCATTGTCTAATGTCATTGCTTGAGGTCAAAATTATCCAATTTTTATCCAAAATCCTGAACATTTCTTTACTGTCAGGATTATAAGAAGTGATAAAAGCGAACAAAACTTCCCATTTGCTTGCACTTGTTCAACAGGTGTCATAACATTCACATTAACATTGCTGTCTGTATTAACGGAACCAACATTCAAATTTAAAACCATATAACTGTTCCCTTCATTGCCAGAGTGCACCATCTCCGAATTCAATATAGCATGATAAAACCCTCTCTCTCTCTCTTATTAACTACTTCCAACATTAACTTGTTAATTAAGTCCAATGGGTATTCTCTTTTAAGAAACATATCTTTCAGCAGTTCACATTCATCCAAATAAGAGTCGAAACTAGACACCATCCGAGCAACTCCAACAAACTGTCCCTTAACAACTGCTCTTTTTTGTTTGAAGGGATGGCTATTTTCAAAATGTAAGAATTGTTTGAAATCATTTCCTTCCTATAAATACATGACTCAAAATTCCTTAAGACTGTATTTTTGGTTAGTTTAACATTCAAATATGGGATTTCATTGGGATCGATATTATGGGTGAACCTTAAAAAGGCTGTTGAATTATTCATGTGAGTTAAAAATTCATTAATCATCTCTCTTGGTCCATCCCAAAATATAAAAATAGCATCCAAAAATCTCACATGCATTTTACAATATTGAAAATAAACTGAATTAATAACAAACTTTTTCTCCCATTGTAGCATCACCAAATTAGAGTACAAACCACCACATGGAGAACCCACAGCAACACCAACTGCTTGGATAAAAAATTTGCCATTAAAAAATATACAGTTATTTTTCAACACAAGTTCAAATAGTTGTTCGTATACATTAATTTTTGGTTGTGATACTCCTTTTTCCAATAAATAGTCACATGCCCATTCAATACGAGTAACATGGGGGTATTGAGGTGTACAAATCCTTCACATCAATGGTGATGAATACACCTGTCTCACTGTATTCTAAATTATTAACCCTTTCTAAAAAGTCCCATGAATCCTTACAAATAATAATTTCTTCACTAACAAAACATTTCAAATTAATATCCAAATATTTTGCTATGGGATAAGTGATAGAACCATGCCCATTCACTATAGGGCACATAGGTGGATCAACCATATTCTTGTGTAGTTTTGGTAATCCAAATATACAAGGAGTTTTTGGATGGTACACTGACAGGTAATTGTACTCATCTATAGAAATTGAGCCTTCAATAAAGAGGTCCATTAATTAATTTTTAACTTTGTTGTAAATGCCATTTAACTCAATAATAGAGATTTTTCTATATGCATCACTCAAGAGAATATTGTTCATCCTTGTGTTATAATCATCTAGGTCCATAATGACAATACCACCACCTTTATCTGGTTTTATAATCCGCACATCTCTATTAGACCTAAGTTTGTTTAGACCATCCATCTCACTTTTACTTAAGTTAGGTGAGCGTGCATTTCTATGCATATTTCTAACATCTGTTTCACACATTTTATCAAACATCGCTAACACAGGGTGTAGGGGTGGGTTGAACGTACTTGAAATGTGCAATGGGTTACTTACATATTCAGCAGATTTAAAAAGGACATTTAAATTCAACTTTCTAACAAAATGTCTGATATCAATTAATGTTTGTGCAATGTTAAAATTTTTGGCTGGGATAAATGATAAACCTCTAGAAAATAAATCACAATCATTAACATCAAAAATACATGAAGAAAAATTGTATACATTAAAATCATTTCTAGAATTTTTTTAAAATACAATTATTCAACATATGCTCATTCGAATTCAGTTCCATTCCCAATATCCCCCCCCCCTCCCTCCCCCCTCTGATAATACATTTGTCCCCCTCGACCCCTGTTTGCAGGAAAAGTCCCTTGATTCTTGAAGTGAGGCCATATGGCAGTTGAAAACGAATGCAACTCAATGGCCAGGCTTAAATGAATCTGTTGCAATTACTTGCTTTTTAAGATTAAAAGCTTTAGACTGACGATGCTTTTAAAGAAATGGTCTTGTAATTTTTAATAGTTGAAACATATGCATTAATTTTATGTTTTATATATATATATATATATATATATATACATATATATATATATATATATATACACACATTGGTGAATTTTATGCTGTATCTATTATGTATTTATTTATACATGTATTTATTCCTTTGTATTATAATATATTAGGGTTATCTGAAGTGTACAACATATAGGAAATGTTGAGGTTTTATTAGATTTTATTTACACATATTCAATTTTATTTTAATAATGTATTTTATAGTTATGTATTTATATGTATTATAGTGGGTAATATTTAGGATGATGAATGTTTTATGTGTGATTATCTGACATTATTAGATGTAAATTGTAGGAATAATCATTGCTCATGAATTATTCATGAACCCTGGATGTTGATTGGTTCAGTAATTAACTTTATATTATAAATTTGCTGACATTTGGGGCATGCTCTGTCTTGATAAAGTCTCCAAATGGTTGGAGACTAAAGCGCTTGATTCACTGGATGTATCTGATTTATTTTTATTTTTATTTGTTAAATTAAAGTTCTTTCTGTAAGCAATTCTTAGTTGCTTATTAAAATGTTTTTTATCTTTCTTCATCTTGTTGCAACCGAGGCTGATTTTTGGATTGTGGTTTGTTTTTTGACATTCAAACGTTTGAAGTTATTTGTGTTTCTTATGGCAATGGAGACACAGGAGATGGAGGCTTCACAATCATTATATACACCACAAAGTAACAGTTCGATTGAGGATATCTTGTAGCATTTGGAACGGATCACTCAAAGGTTAGACAGAATAGAGCATGGCAGTATGATGTCAGCTCCGAAGGGAGGACCAAACCAGAAAGTTGCTGGCTCTAGTAGAAGTTGTGGTGAGGAAACAAGTGCTGTTTCTCTTTTTTTAGACTCTGAAAACGCTGACATTAGACCTGGTGGAGACAGAAGTTTAAACAACAACAACGGCAGCAAAATCAGTAATGAGGAGCATTCAGGAAGAATTGCTGGTACGAGTTTAATGGATGGAGAGCAGTGTTCGTCACAGAATGCAAATTTAAGAAGAAATGCTCATGAAGATGTTCAACTTAACTTTAATCCCATTAGAATGACCGACTGGTTAGGAGAGGAGATGGCTTTTTCTACACCTTCACCTGTAAGTACTGATTCTTACAACAACAGTTTGTACAAATTAGACTGCATTTTACTTAAAATTAAGAAGATTCAAGTTGATAATGCATACTTTAAAGAATGTTTAAAGCTCAAACCTGTGCCTAAGGGTTTGCGCATGTGGCACTTTCCCACAGGGCTAATAGCTGGTTCATGCTTCCATAAGGATTTGATTAGTATGTTTTATAGACATGGCTTTGAGTACATGGAGCTAGTTATCAAACATAATGAACTAATTTTGAAAGATTTAATAAAAGAAGCAACTGAACTAGACAACAGGATTGTGGAAGATGTGGCTCATGACAACAATATTTTTGACTACAACAGACTATTTAAATCTATTGAACAAGAAATGGTTTCAATTAAAGCTAAGAAGATGAAGAAAATAGAGAAGGATAGGGTTCAATATTGTTCAAACACAGCTTATCCCCACCCTCCTCGGTCACAAGCTTGGAATATGGAGAACCATAACTATAATGATGGAGCCTCTGGGAATAATGAGGAACATTTTTTAGATCAAGACAACGTTCCCCCACTGAGGAGATCAGAAAGACTGAGAGACAGAAACAACCAGAATGTGTAGAATCAAGGGACTTTTCCTGCAAACAGGGGTCGAGCGGGACAAATATATTATCAGAGGGGGGAGGGAGGGGGGATATCGGGAATAGAACTGAATTCGAATGAGCATATGTTGAATAATTGTGTTATTTTAAAAAATTCTAGAAATGATTTTAATGTATACAAAGTTTCTTCATGTATTTTTGATGTTAATGATTGTGATTTATTTTCTAGAGGTTTATCATTTATCCCAGCCAAAAATTTTAACATTGCACAAACATTAGTTGATATTAGACATTTTGTTAGAAAGTTGAATTTAAATGTCCTTTTTAAATCTGTTGAATATGTAAGTAACCCTTTGTACATTTCAAGTACGTTCAACCCACCCCTACACCCTGCGTTAGCGATGTTTGATAAAATGTGTGAAATAGATGTTAGAAATATGCACAGAAATGCATGCTCACCTAACTTAAGTAAAAGTGAGATGGATGGTCTAAACAAACTTAGGTCTAATAGAGATGTGCGGATTATAAAACCAGATAAAGGTGGTGGTATTGTCATTATGGACCTAGATGATTATAACACAAGGATGAACAATATTCTCTTGAGTGATGCATATAGAAAAATCTCTATTAATGAGTTAAATGGCATTTATAACAAAGTTAAAAATGAATTAATGGACCTCTTTATTGAAGGCTCAATTTCTATAGATGAGTACAATTACCTGTCAGTGCACCATCCAAAAACTCCTTGTATATTTGGATTACCAAAACTACACAAGAATATGGTTGATCCACCTATGTGCCCTATAGTGAATGGGCGTGGTTGTATCACTTATCCCATAGCAAAATACTTGGATATTAATTTGAAACGTTTTGTTAGTGAAAAAACTATTATTTGTAAGGATTCATGGGACTTTTTAGAAAGGGTTAATAATTTAGAATACAGTGAGACAGGTGTATTCATCACCGTTGATGTGAAGGATTTGTACACCTCAATACCCCCATGATACTGGTATTGAATGGGCATGTGACTATTTATTGGAAAAAGGAGTATCACAACCAAAAATTAATGTATACGAACAACTATTTGAACTTGTGTTGAAAAATAACTGTATATTTTTTAATGGTGAATTTTTTATCCAAGCAGTTGGTGTTGCTGTGGGTTCTCCATGTGGTGGTTTGTACTCTAATTTGGTGATGCTACAATGGGAGAAAAAGTTTGTTATTAATTCAGTTTATTTTCAATATTGTAAAATGCATGTGAGATTTTCGGATGATATTTTTATATTTTGGGATGGACCAAGAGAGATGATTAATGAATTTTTAACTCACATGAATAATTCAACAGCCTTTCTAAGGTTCACCCATAATATCAATCCCAATGAAATGTCATATTTGGATGTTAAACTGACCAAAAATACAGTCTTAAGAAGGAATTTTGAGTCATGTATTTATAGGAAGGAAATGTATTCAAACAATTCTTACATTTTGAAAGTAGCCATCCCTTCAAACAAAAAAGAACAGTTGTTAAGGGACAGTTTGTTAGAGCTGCTTGGATGGTGTCTAGTTTCGACTCTTTTTTGGATGAATGTGAACTGCTGAAGGATATGTTTCTTAAAAGAGTATACTCATTGGACTTAATTAACAACTTAATGTTGGAAGTAGTTAATAAGAGAGAGAGAGAGAGGGTTTTATCATGCTATATTGAATTAGGAGATGGTGCACTCTGGCAATGAAGGGAACAGTTATATGGTTTTAAATTTGAATGTTGGTTCCGTTAATACGGACAGCAATGTTAATGTGAATGTTATGACACCTATTGAACAAGTGCAAGCAAATGGGAAGTTTCGTTCAGCTTTCATCACTTCTTATAATCTTGACAGTAAAGAAATGTTCAGGACTTTGGATAAAAATTGGATAATTTTGACCTCAAGCAATGACATTAGACAATGCATAAGTGAGAAGCCTATTGTGGTATATAGAAAGGGACAAACCTTAAAGAACATCTTTGAAAGGAGTTACCAGATTCGGAATGGGGGCCATATGAAGAAGTGTGGAGCATGCAATTATTGCCAACATATTAAGGAAGGGTCAAAATTTAACATAAATGGTATAAAGGTCTATTTACAAAAAAAGTGCAGCTGTTATACTGAGAAGGGGGTTTATTGTGCTTTCTGTTCCAAATGTGCTTGTTTTTATATTGGAAAGACAGAAAGGAAACTTAAAAAAACGTATTTGTGAACATTTGAGGGATATCAGACTGCAAAAAGAAACCAATGCCCTTGCAAAACATTGTATGAAATAGCCCAGACATGATTTTAAATTCAGTTATTGAAGTTATTGAACTAGACCCAAGAGGTGGACCTTGGACTTTTTATTTGGAGAAAAGTGAGGCCATATGGCAGTTGAAAACGAATGCAACTCAATGGCCAGGCTTAAATGAATCTGTTGCAATTACTTGCTTTTTAAGATTAAAAGCTTTAGACAGATGATGCTTTTAAAGAAATGGTCTTGTAATTTTTAATAGTTGAAACATATGCATTAATTTTATGTTTTTTATATATATATATATATATATATATATATATATATACATTGGTGAATTTTATGCTGTATCTATTATGTATTTATTTATACATGTATTTATTCATTTATATTACAATATATTAGGGTTATCTGAAGTGTACAACATATAGGAAATGTTGACGTTTTATTAGATTTTATTTACACATATTCAATTTTATTTTAATAATGTATTTTATAGTTATGTATTTGTATGTATTATAGTGGGTAATATTTAGGATGATGAATGTTTTATGTGTGATTATCTGACATTATTAGATGTAAATTGTAGGAATAATCATTGCTCATGAATTATTCATGAACCCTGGATGTTGACTGGTTCAGTAATTAACTTAATATTATAAATTTGCTGTCATTTGGGGCATGCTCTGTCTTGATAAAGTTTCCAAATGGTTGGAGACGAAAGCGCTTGATTCACTGGAGGTATCTGATTTATTTTTATTTTTATTTGTTAAATTAAAGTTCTTTCTGTAAGCACTTGTTAGTTGCTTATTAAAAATTTTTTTATCTTTCTTCATTTTGTTGCAACTGAGGCCTTTTTTTGGATTGTGGTTTGTTTTTTGACTTTCAAAAGTTTGAATGTATAAAATATGCAGGGGTTTGTGTGTTAGGTTGTTGTGTGTTCAATATTGTCCGGAAGTGGTCAGGATGTAGGCATGGTTGGGTGTGTCTCGGTGGCCTATGAGCAGTACTGTGCTTGACAGGGACATGTTCCGACAACTGCAGTGCCAACCACAATGCTTCTCAGCAATACCCATGTCAGCAGTCATCCATACTCACTGTCCAGATGTCAATATATGTCACTGTCTGAAAGATGGACATGCCATGAATGTGGGCCCATACATACACACTGTACACAGGTGGAAGTACCCTAGGATTGTACATACAGGTGAGCAGCACATTATTTGTCTATGTAGTGTGGAATACTAGTGTAGTCTGGCCAATCACTGGCAGACTACAAAAGGCACAGTTATGAAGTAATGAGAGACTGCCTATCTCCCCGCATAAGGCAGCATAAGGGGAATGTCCCAGGTATATGTGTGAATCAGCTGCAAGTAGCTACCATATCACACATGCACTCACCTCACCCCACCATCACAGGTTTCTCACAGGTCATATCCTTGCTGTTGGGAATGAGTACAGTATGACCCCTCTTCTGTATGGGAATACCCACAGAATGCAGCATGCTGAAGAGGTGTCATATGCAGGTGTGTCCCTAGCTGTAAGCAGCACCCTGCCTGCATCCAGACCAATGGATCAATATGGACAGGAAATATTGGCGGCAACACCACGCACACTTACCCTGTCACCCCAGGGGAATCAACTGGCTCACAGCCTGGGAATGTATGAGTGACAGAATGCACTGGCCTGTTACCGATGGCCTACATCACTACTAAATGGCCTACTGTCCTCTGTCAAAGGCCTGTGCCTCACCTGTAGTGCCAATGTATGGTATGTCATGGGGTCCTAACTAACAACCTAACACAGTCAACAGAACACAAATGCAAGGCCATGTTGACAAATCCCAGTAGCATGCCCCCCATGTCTTACTGCAGGAACTGTGGACCAATCCATAAATACCACTGGAATGAAGGGCCAACTATAGGGATACTTCTCAGATATTACTCACATAATGTTAGGAATAGGATAGATTAACGGGGAGGGGTGTAGAAGCATGGGCGTCATGGAGTGTGTGAAGTCTGAAACTCTGATGTGTGCCCATACTACCCCTCCCTGCAAACCCATTAATGGGTGGCTACAAACCTGCTTGTAAACCACAATGTGAAGGAGAACTGAACAGATATATGAGCCCTGCCTCTGGGTAACCTGGGTGAATCTGCACAGCTGAGAGGTATGGCCACAGCAGGATATGGCCATTCTGTTAAGTCAATATATGTACAAGAAGGGAATCCTCAGCCACCATACTACCAAGGTGCTTGATCATTTAGACAGACCCATCATTAAGTGTCTGTAGATACCCCTCCAGAATGGCAGGAGTGTATAAGAATGTGTAGGCTGCAGCCCACAATACTGGAATTAGCTTCATTCATCTTGTATTCCCGGTAAATAACTGTGAGCAAATAATTATATCTGCCAGTAGTATATATCACAGTGTAAAACAGTACATATGTCTGAATATCCCTGCTAACACCAACCATGTTACACAAGTAGCACAGACAGCAAAAGTTACAGTATCCCCCTATCTTTCACCCATTGTGACTCCATATTGTCAACCTATCTACAGATATCCTGCAGAAGCAGTTTGCTAGCTGTAGGTGTAGAACGCCAAAAGCTGGACTGGAGTATAACCCTACCTGGAATGGATTCACACACTCAATACAGAAGGTCATACTGGGCATGCTCCAACACTTTATAGAAATGAAGCCCATGTCTGACAACACAGTGGACTATACATATCTGTCATTTGAAGATGTCTGTGCACACACCAAAGTGTACACCATTTATGCTTCACACACAGATTAGATAGGAATACTCACACATATCTAAGGCCAACAGACTATAATATGTCAAACATACACACACAGAGATGTGGGGAAGAGAGAGACAGACAGTGACAGACAGAATGCCGTTATGAGGCCTGTCCCATCCACTACACATCCAATTGGCCTATATCACATGATGTGCTGATGTCAATCACTGTAAACATTCCTTTTGGTAGCCCACAGCCCTATAGTGTCTGTGGTGCTTGTGATAACTGTGTGACATGATACTACAAATAAGTATTCATGTAGCATTTGTAAACCCAGTTCTGTCAAATGTAAAGTTTTGTGTGTGTGTGTGTGTGTGTGTGTGTGTGTGTGTGTGTGTGTGTGTGTGTGTGTGTGTATATTTTCAGAGGAATGATTTATGGCCCATTCACACACATTGCACTTCCCATTCCCCATGTTAGCACTCCTGCTGATGTCAGTCACCTTGAAATAACCCTTCGGTCAAGTCTTAACCTTATAATCTCTGTGGTGCTTTCTTTGAAATAACTGTTTGGGCAAGTCTTCACCTTATAAGCTCCGTGGTGCTTGCTCTGAAATAACCCTTTAGGCAAGTCTTTGCCTTATAAGCTCCGTGGCACTTGCGATAATTTTGTGATATTGTAATGTAGAAAACTAGTTTGGTAGGAGTTCTAATCCTAGATATAGTAACTGTTAAGCTGTGTGTGTGTTTGAGATGAATGATTTTGAAGCTATTCACACTCACTACACCTCCCATTGCCCTACTTTAGCATGCCTGCTGATGTCAGTCACCTTGAAATAACCCTTTGGCCAAGTCTCAGCCCTAAAAGCTCTGTGATGCTTGTGATAACTGCGTAACACTGTAATGTAGCAAACTAATTAAGTAGGAGTTCTAATCTCAAGCATGGCAACTGTGTGTGTGTGTGCGTGTGTGTGTGTGTGTGTGTGTGTGTGTGTGTGTGTGTGTGTGTGTGTGTGTGTGTGTGTGTGTGTTTGGCAATGAAGGCTTTTGAGGCCATTCACACTCACTACACATCCCATTGCCATACTTTAGCATGCCTGCTGATGTCAGTCACCTTGAAATAACTCATTGGCCATATCTCAATCCATAAGCTCTCTGTTGCGTGCAATAACTGTGTAATGCTATAGTATAGCAAACTAGTTAGGTAAGAGTTCTAATCCTGGTCCTGGTAATTGTGAAAATGTGTGTGTGTGTGTGTGTGTGTGTGTGTGTGTGTGTGTGTGTGTGTGTGTCTTTTCTGACACCTGATTTTGTGGACATACACACTTACTACACTTCCCTTACTCCTTCTTTAGCAATGCTGCTGGTGTCACTCACCTTCAGAGATACCTTTGGACAGTTCTCCAATGTATAAGCTCTGTGATGCTTGTGATAACTGCATAATACCCTAGTGTAGCAAACTAGTTAGGTAGGAGTTCTAATCCTGGCCTTGGCAATTGTGAAAATGTGTGTGTTTGTGTGAGAGAGTGGGTGTGTCTTTGTTGACACCTGATTTCGTGGACATTCACACTTACCACACTTCCCTTACCCCTCCTTTAGCACTGGTGCTGGTGTCACTCACCTTCAAAGATACCTTTGGAGAGCTCTCCAACATATAAGCTATGTGGCGCCTGTGAAAACTGCATAATACCATAGTGTAGCAAACTAGTTAGGTAGAAGTTCTAATCCTGGCCCTGGCAACTGTGAAAATGTGTATGCTTGTGTAAGAGAGTGTGTGTGTCTTTGTTGACACCTGATTTTATGGGCATTCACACTTACTACACTTCCCTTACCCCTCCTTTAGCACTGCTGCTGATGTCACTCATCTTCAAAGATACCTTTGGACAAGTCTTTAATGTATAAGCTATGTGGCGCTTGTGATAAATGCGTAACACTGTAGTAGCAATGCATCACTAGGTAGGGGTTTGAAACTCAGTACTTGCAAGTGTGTGTATCTGTCTGTCAGTATCCTGGGTGGGTGTTGGTGTAATAACAGGATCGATTGCGGAGTTGGTTTTGCTACATTATTATATTGAGGACCTATATGTCCCAATGTCCACATTACAAGGCCAACAGTTGTCAAACACCGAAGAGGTTGGTGTAAACAATCCACAGCCATAAATGTCTACTGCCATGTGCAATGACTATGTGAAAGTATGGATTAATGAACAATACAGGCAACCCTTATAATACT
>NC_056726.1:127374615-127417115 GCF_019279795.1 Protopterus annectens | reverse complement strand
CCTTGCCATACATTATAAGGGATGGTGATATTGCTGACATTAGGAGAGCCATGACAAAACCCTCACCCTACTATCCCTGTGACATTTGCAATAAATGCATGTCCCTGTAGTAGCAATAATTAGATAGACAAGGGTTTGTATTGCAGTCCTGGTAAATGTGTGGTTGTGGGTATGTCAGACCATTATCATGGGTTTCAGTGAGTACAATATCCAGTGTAAGGTGGAGTGCTGGGTATACTGTCTTTACACCATGGTACCCACAGTACATGTCCCATGGTCCACTGTATGAGGACTATTGTCACCATTAACCATACAGGTAACTGATGACACTCTTCAACCCAATGATGCATGTGCTGTGTGCAAAAACGCTGTAACAGTATGGACTCACTGACAAGGTAGTCAGCACTGTTAAACAAGGTCTGTTAAATGTGTCTATGACTGTATGTGTTTGTCAATGTGTATATGACAGTATGTTATACTATGTATTGTCCATTAACACCCAGTACATCCCCTATTACCATTCTGTACAAGGCCTGGTGATGTTCACTTTACAGGAAGCTCAGGACACACCTCACCCTACAAGCTCTGTGGTGTGTGCAATTAAGGCCAAACACATTAGTAACAATAAGTACCTAGGTAGGGGTTCTAATCTCAATGTTGCCAAGCAAGTGTGTGCGTATGTGAATGGTTCTACTTCAATTTGTAGAAAATATATTTCCCAGGAGATCATTTGTCCAAGAACTAACTGGCAAAAGGTAACATTTCAAAGCAATCATCTTGTGGAAATTCATTTCATCAAAACTAGTAGTGGATGTGTAAATGCCCTCTTCCCCACTGTACAGCTGTGCATCAGTACTGGAGTTGGTATATATAGTTGGGTGTGGTTGTTGTGGGCACAGCCACCCACACTGGGGTTATTGTTGTGCGTATCCACTGCTTAGTGTGCTGTTATACTGTACAGTTTATGCTAAGAGGTTAAGTAGTTGTTAATCACACTATGTGTGGTTCTATGCCACCCCACACCCTCCAAAGTGGGGGGCTGTGCCCCCCACACCAGCATGCCTTGTATACCAACTCCAGGATTGCACTACATTGGGTAAAAGGACATATAAAAGTAAAATTATATGTCCACATGCAAGTGAAGATAATAGCTGCGTGATGTTCAGTCTCAATCAAAAAGCAACTGGCTCCTTATTCCATACAACGATAATAACACCAACTCAGCACGGCTTCTGCATAAACAGGTTTATTGAATGCGAGCACAGTTAGTAAGCGCTTTCACCTCCATGGCTTTATCAAACTACAAAGTGCATAGTCAGTTAAAAACATTTAAATACAATGAAATCAAACCCTATAGGTTCATATTAAAACAATTAAAAATGACATCATTAGGGGAGGGTACACCTTACCTAATTAAGCCCTTACTCTAAAATACATACTTTTATGGTCTAAAAATCCTTTTCTTCTTAAGGGCAGGTTTCACTTGCACTTTATCATTAATGCCAGGTGTTTTATCAGCTCTAAGCCTAATAATCCATTTAAGCTCACTATCTAACAGACACGTGTCTATATCCCCACCTCTAATACTAGTCTTTATTTGTTGCAATACACTGAAAACAAAATCATGCTCTGCTCCCATTAACTTAATGTGCTTGGCTAAGGCATTGCTATCAGATCCTGTCCTAACTGCATATATATGCTCACGAATACGTTCCCTGAGCTGTCTACAGGTCTTTCCAACGTAGAACGCTGTACAGGAAACGCATCGGGCCAAATAAACTACATTAGTACTAGTACAACTTGTATCTGTACTAAAAGAGTATTCAACTCTCGTGATAGGGATGCGACAAACACCTGGCATTAATGATAAAGTGCAAGTGAAACCTGCCCTTAAGAAGAAAAAATTTTTAGACCATAAAAGTATGTATTTTAGAGTAAGGGCTTAATTAGGTAAGGTGTACCCTCCCCTAATGATGTCATTTTTTAATTGTTTTAATATGAACCTATAGGGTTTGATTTCATTGTATTTAAATGTTTTTAACTGACTATGCACTTTGTAGTTTGATAAAGCCGTGGAGGTGAAAGCGCTTACTAACTGTGCTCGCATTCAATAAACCTGTTTATGCAGAAGCCGTGCTGAGTTGGTGTTATTATCGTTGTATGGAATAAGGAGCCAGTTGCTTTTTGATTGAGACTGAACATCACGCAGCTATTATCTTCACTTGCATGTGGACATATAATTTTACTTTTATTCTTGAAATTGCAGTGAAGTTAATCCACTTGGTGGTTTGTGTTAGCTGTTTTTTCTTAAAAGGACATATACCCTGCCAGTACCATTTTCAATGAAATTACATCTGGAGGACTGATTTTTTACTGATGTGATGTTTTGGCAATTTGGTCTTGGTGGAATTACACAGGCCAGAATGAGTTCTCTGCAAAATGAAGTAAATTTTTTATTTTATTTATTTTACATTTGTTAACCGGGATAGTCCGACTGGACACAGGTCCATTTTCTGCAGAGGTCCGGGGAGAAAAGCTCCACATGTGGATAGTTACATAAGAGTTAAACAGTAGCAGTTTTATACAGAATTATAGGATTATATGCATACTTGGAATATATACATACTTAAACTTAACATTGTAGTTTTCTTGTTCGAACTTAGACATTTTTAGTGGCACAAGGCTGAAAAATGTAGCATGTCATTCAATAGTACAATACATATGAGAGTGAGACTAAGTCTGAAACACTGACTATTTTACAGATAGCCAGGTAGTGAAGAGAGTGGTAAGCTGGTTAGTCAGGGTTGGTACAGGGGCACAGCCAGTGACTTTTTAGGAATTTTTTTGAGAGATGTTTTAAATTGGTTAATAGTCTGGTTTGCTGTAAGTTCAGCAAGGAGCCTATTCCAGATTGTTCCAACAGAGTTTCAAAACGAGTCACCTGCTGAGTTTTTTAATTTAACAGTTTGTGCCAGTATTTTGTCAGAAGACCAGAGAGTTTTTAGGTTACTGTAAGGGGTAATTATATTTTTGAATATGGGTGTGCTTTTGGGCTGATGGAGGACTTTGTGGGCTATTATTAATTGATTATACTGGATTTGAGAGAGAAACTCTAGCCAGCCTAGAGATCGTAGGTTAATACAGTGGTGGGTTCTATATGCTGAGCCTGTGGAAAATCTGGCTATGGTGTTGTAGCAGCTATTGAGTTTATTGAGGTCAGATTTACTCAGGTTTGTATAGATTGGCGAGGCATAAAGAAGGGTTGAAAGTAAATGTGTTCGGGCAATAACTGTCCTAGCAGTTGGGGTTAGAAATGCCTTAATTCTATATAGAGATCCTAGCTTTTTGTTGACTGTTTTAATGGTTTTATCGATGTGAGCATCAAACTTAAGGTTATTGTCAACAATTACACCTAATAGTTTTGTATTACTTTCTGGGGAAATTATTGTGCCATTATTAGATGTTATGGTAAGTGATAGGATTGTAGCTTTCCGGGTGGGGGTAAAGAGTAGCAGTTTTGTTTTATTTGGATTCAATAGAAGATGCCTATCAGTGAGCCAGTTTTCTACTACATTGAAAGTATTTTGGGTTATGGTCTGCAGGTCTAATGGGGAGGTGGCAGAACAGATTAGGATAGAGTCATCTGCATATTGAATGCAGGTTACTTTGGGGATGACTGTATGGAGATCATTAATGAAGATGGAAAATGGGAGAGGTCCTAGTATAGACCCTTGAGGAACTCCAAAGGTGACTGGCAGTAGGGAAGAAAGGCTACCCTTCCATAGCACTGCTTGTTGGCTGCCACTTAGGTAGGACTGAAACCAGTGTATTGCTAGGCTGTTTATGGCAAGAGGTTTTAGTGTTTGAATGAGTAGCTGGTGGTTTACCATATTAAATGCCTTAGATAGATCAAGGAAGACAGCAGAGGAGGGCGTATTATTATTATGGATTTGATTTATTGTCTGAGAGAAAGAAAGAAGGGCTGTGGTGGTACTTTGGTGGGGTCTAAATCCATGCTGGGAGGAAGCTAGGAGATTGTGCAAATTGAGGTAATGAAGGAGTTGCTTGTCGATACAGTTTTCCATAATTTTAGCCAGAGAGGACAGAATGGCGATGGGCCAGTAATTTGATAGATCAGTGGAGTTACCCCCTTTATGGAGAGGAATTACATAGGAAATTTTCCAGATGGAGGGGATATATGCTTCAGAGATGGTTCTGTTAATTAATATTGAGATGGGATACGCTATTGCATTTGCAGCCTTTTGAAGATATTCAGCCGGGACTAGGTCTGCTGAAAGTGTGGTGGGTTTTAGTTTCTTGATTAAGGATCGGATAAATGCTGTTGGTACAGGTTGAAAGTTAAAGGACAGGTGGATATTTGATATGGGATTAATAGGGTCTAGATTGTTGGGGCCTAGTTGGTTGTCAAGGGATTGTAAAGTTTTCGTAAAGAAGGTGTTGAAGATGTTGGCAATCATCCATGTGAACAGTATTCTCTGTGTATTGCATCAACACAAAAGCCTCTGTGTGTGTTATTCACAAACACTTGGTGTGTGCCACCCAGTACACTTATCATTGTCCACTGTAGAAGAGCTGCTTACATCAACCACCATGCACTCACCTGTATACATCCCTGAGACCTATCAGCCATGTGGGACATGCAGTAACTGTTATACAGACCTGTTACTTCTGTTCAGCCGTACCCAGGTTATGACACAGTCAATGTGTTATCAAAGTGCCACACCCCTTGTAGGAAAAGACAGCAGACCGACATCCTCCTGACACACAGATACCTAGAACACAAACAGAATACATTATGGAGACCACATTCAGTCAGTGTTAATAACAGCTGTAAAGCATCATGGCTAGATAGCTACACACCCTGACATGTAAGCATTAAACATTCCAGCTGACAACACGTTAAACAGCCTTACATTGCTAAACCTTAGTACATTCACCCTGTGCATAAGAACCATATTAGCATGTCCCTGCATCGATGGTATGGGTGACAGGGATGTGGCACAGGTATCATCATATGCATACAGGGTGTGGTGTGGGTTTGCCAGAGGCCTAGGCTGAGACATTTGTTTGACATCGTGTGTGTGGGTTATGTGGGTTAGGGTTTTTTTTTATTAAATGGCCTGTGTAGATGTGAAGTGTATGTAGGTATGGAGGTGCCCTAGCTGTGTTGGTGATGTGTGTGTGTGTGTGTGTGTGTGTGTGTGTGTGTGTGTGTGTGTGTGTGTGTGTGTGTGTGTGTGTGTGTGTGTGTGTGTGTGTGTGTGTGTGTGTGTGTGTGTGTGTGTGTGTGTGTGTGTGTGTGTGTGTGTGTGTTTGCACACAGTTCTGTCATGTGGCTGCCCTATACAAATGTATGTTGGACAGCTGCAGACTGTACATGGCAGGCTGTACAGTTCACCATGTCTGGTCACGGACATAGGAACTGCACCTGCCAGGGGTTGCATGGGCACCAGTAGGCAGAAGCAAAGATATGGTACTCTCCCCTGATGATGACACTTGTCTGCTGGGTCCGCATCCCTGTTGGGACCAGCCAGTACCACATGCATGTGGCCTGCTGCATTGCGGTGTGGACAGCACCCCCTACAGTGCTGGTGTTGTTATTGTCACTATGGGAGTGGCCGTGAGATGTTGCACGTCCATGTAGACCCCCACATGTTGGTGTTGCTGACCTACGTCCATATGGCTGATGCCCTACTCCCACCACATGTTCTACCACAGATACCACACAGTCGAGGATTCCCACCATCTCACCCAAGCATCTATCTATGACCTCTGCAAAATAACAGTGGGTATCTGCATGATCACAGATGTAGTCACATACAGCAGGAAGTGTAGCCCTCTGGAGCCTCAGACTATCAATGGTGTAATGTTCCATACATGCCTGTCCCTCCGTAATGGCCCGAAACATGCATCTGGTGACACCTGCTGTGCCACTTCTGCCCAGGGCATGATGGCCAGCAGCCCTCCTATGAGCACCCCATGTACATTTGCCTGTGTGGGACCTTGCCTGTCATCTGGCTATGGCTGGTGTGTACAGACATACTTCTCTGTCCCATGCCACCACCCGCCAACTGTCCCTCATCTATGGCCACTGGTGATGGGGTATGTCTGGGCATTGTGACTGCGTGTGGGGATGGGGTGGATAAAAGTGGGATGCCAACCAATAGCACAGATTCAGCCCCTGACAACCATGCCTCTGCCTCACTATGCCTATCATCATTGTCAGAGTCTGTATGGACACTAACATCAGTTTGCCTGCAGGAGGAACTCTGACTCACATCGCCACCTGTGAGAGGCAGACAGGAAATGTAAATCAAGACCTGTACATTATGGCTTACATCTGCACACACACACACACACGCACACATGCACACGTGCACACACACACACACACACACACACACACACACACACACACACACACACACACTTACAGGTGAGGTGTCAGAAAGATATTACACAGACCTCTCATTACCCAACAGTTGACATGCATGACATATGGCACTCAACAGCATGCACTGCAGCCATTCACAATCCTTGTTACCAACATTATACATCTCTGTGATGCATGAGTTGTGTTAGTAGGTGATGCCCCTTCCCCTGGAACACACTGCACCTATGTACACATTATTGCTGTGCACCTGTACAGCACACTGGCATGTACTGTGCACCATATATCACAAGTGTACAGACCATTGCTGAATGTGTTGATGTCTGGGAGTTATGTTTGCTCTGTTGCTCATAGTCCCTATGTGTTTGTCTGACATATACCTGGGATGATATGAGGACTGATGTCAATAATTAATGCCTGACCTTTGATTTGCAGATCTCATCATCAGCAGTGCATGTATGTGCAATAAAATCCGGTTACACCAACAACCTTTAAAGCTTAATGTGGATATGAGGAATATACACACCTTTGTTGACATGCCAGCTTCTTCTATGATATGCAACGGGGCCACAATACTGCATTTGTTAACATTACACACACTTGATATGTGACATATGACCTGTGCAATCCAATGCAGTATCAAACAAATGTGTTAGTTGTGGAGATGCTGAATGAGATGCATACAATATGTGGGTTGAATAAGTGTGCACACCCTTAACACAATGGTTTGTTAAAGCACTTGTTAAATGAATTACAGCAGTTGCTATTCCTGGAATGGGTATACTAGCACGGCCCATCTTTTCTTGGCATTATTTGGTCTGTCTGCCTTACAAAGGTCCCCCAACTCTGCCAGATTGCAAGGTCAGCTCATGTGCACAGCCCTTGGAGGTCACACAGTGGCTTCACTATTGCTGTAGAGTCTGGGTTATGTCTAGCACAATTCATAACCTTGACTGTGTTCAGATACAGCCATTCATAGCTAGCTTTGGATGTATGCTTCAGTTCACTGTTGTGTTTCAAGCTGACACCCCTCCCCATCCTCAGCCTTATTGCAGATGCCTGACAACTATGGGCCACATATGAGTGTTATTTTGCAGTGTTCCAAATTCCAACCACCATGTCTACTGGCCTAGTTCCAGCTAATGAACAGCAACCCTAAAGGTGTACATTGGCACCAGCAAGCTAAAAGTTGGTGATGGCGGCCCTGAGGTGGAGTGAGGTGTTGCTTGTGGGCCACACTTATCTTTATGAATACTGTCTGTAGGTTTGAGCCTTGGTCTCATGGCACCATTGCACATTGCAATATATACCTTTGGGAGACTTGATGTTATGCTACCTGTATAGAGCCCTGAATGATGTTTCATGTGGTTCAAATCTTCCGTCTGATTACCCTAAACCATAGGTCACACATGCAGAATCCAGGCAATTTTTGACAGAGGTACAGCACAGTCAGTACTTGCTAGACATTCCTACGACTCCCTCAGTGATGCTGCATGTCTCTGGGCAGCCTCCATGACCAGTTTGCAACATGTTTTGTCATCTGTTTTGGATGGGCATCTGTTTATTTTCTACATCACTTTTGTCCCATATTTCATACACCCATAGATGACTGTCTGCACTGTTTGTCATGGTATATGCAATGGTGAGGTAAGGTTACTTTTCCCACTCCTGATTTCTACCTTTCGGATATGGGATCCATTTTATGGTTTGTAAGATGTATGCAAGCCATGGCTGCCTCTGTTACAGGCTACTAGGAAAATGTCATGGACATACTTCTTGGACAGCAGACCATTACTTGGTGTGACATTGAGGCCCTGTACTTGATGGCATGTGTGTACTCAAGAAGAATGAATGCTGTCAGTACATCACAAGCTGCCTCCACAATATGTTATTTGGAGTGTGTGCACACATATGCTTCCAGTGTTTGTTAAGGTATGTATTCCCCATATTTGTTATCCTAACATAGGATTCCATATTACACATTCATTGCTCATGTTAGGATCACATTGCAGGTTGTAAAAGGTGTGGAATGTGTTATTGTGGTCTGCCGTTGTATATATCAGGAACAGTTGCCATTGTAATAGTGGTGTATACACTGTTGTATCCACTGTATAAGGGTAATGTTTAATACATGTCCCTACTGTAGGCCATTTGTCCCACCATTTTGTTTATCTGTGTCCACACATCTTGCACTGACAGGTTGTGAGGTATACTGCAGGAATCTTACATAACCTTCAGATATACCACCATGGTGACCACTGTGATGCAGTGCAGTTAACACCAACCAAAATGAACATGTACAGCATGCATTATGGGTAGGTGTGTTAAATGTGTGCATGGAAAATAGCATGGCCTTAACATGGCCGGTGTATTGGCAAACCTGAGCAAAACAACTTCATATTCACCAGCTACAGGCTGCTGTCCCAGTTGGGACCTAAAGAGCTGTGTGAGAGATATAATGTCAGTAGCCAGACCTGTGGCATTGATACAGGGTGGAAGCAGCATTTCAGCACATCAACAGTACAAACCCCAGAACTAAGGATTATGCACATCTGTGCATTATTACACTCCAGCAACAGACTATATCTCATCTGAGATATGCATGTAGATACTCTACAGATAAAAATGGGTAAGCAACAGTGTTCTACTAATGTGCACTGGGGCCTTAGCTGCACGCTCCTCGTCCATTGTGTGGGTGGCACCAACCTTCACAATGCTGTCTTCAGCCTGATGGCTTGTCTGGTGGGTGGGTACCCCAAGGCTGGTGAGGAGCTCCTCAGTATGTGTCATTGGGGGCTGGATGGCCTGAACCCCACCTGTGGCTATCCAGTCCCTTGCAATGGCAGCAGCATGCTGACGAGCATGGCGGATGAGGTCAGTGCAATGATGCCACACCTGCTCATAATTTCAGCTGTGCACGCTGACATTGTTTACCCTGTGGACAAGCTCGTTCCACAGGATGGTCCTCTCCTGCAGATCCTGGGTTCTGTGGCTGAATAAGATGCTGTGATGTTGTATTACATATTGTATGATGGTCTCATTCTCTGTGTTGTTGAATGTTGGGAGCCATGGACGTTGCATATTACCTGGAAGACATAAACAGGAAAAAAGGTCACAGGACCTCATACAGTTGTCCACTTGCACATCAACAGTGGATATTACTTGCAAATAATGCAGACTATACCATAACACTGTAAGCTATCATGGCTTTAGCATCTTGCATTACACTCCTGGCCCTGACCTGTCTAGTTCCTCCAATGTTGAACACTTAATGGCATAATCCACTATTCTCCATTCATTTCTGTGTAGAGGGATGACAGTGGCTATCTTCCATGTGGATGGTGTGTGGATGGTGGCAAGTCTGTGTTTGACTGTTGTGTGTGATGGAGCTATGAATACATGCCTGAGGTCATGTAGGAGGCAGACTGTGAGGTAATCATGCCCCATGGAGACTTGCTGATGTTGCCATTAGTTGGCATTATGTACATGCTCACCACTGATGTGGGCAGGAGTGTGGTTGATGTGCATATCCCCCTGTACAAATGTTGTGGATAGGGTGGCACTGTTCCCACCTAATCTGTCTGATGCAGGTTGCCTGCATCCATGGCATATGTGTATGAGGTGTGCTTTACTCTCAGTACAGGTTGAATTGTTTTACTGTCTCTGAGATTGACTACATCATGGAGACATTGTTGGAATTGGCCTTGGTGGTGTGGATTTGTCATTTATAGTCATAGTCAGCCTTACAGAAAGTCACCTATGGACCTACATGCTTGCTCAGATAGAGGTGGACTTGCTTCCAAGTTGTGGTTTGCACCTATGTGCCCCTGTACAGCCACTATAGCAACCTATTATGTGCTTTGTGTATTGCTGCTGTCCACCAAGGGGGATTACTCTATCGTTGGTGGAGGCTGGTTGTACAGGTCAGGTACTGCTGATTCCATATAGCTACAGTGGATATAAAGTGTACACACCCCTGTTACAATGCCTATTAGTTGTGCAAGTAAAACCTGACCCCACAAAAGCTTATGCCAACACAATCCCCACCTGTAATGTGACGTATAGCCTGCACAATTCAATAGAAAATATAACAGTCTGTCCTGTGAAAACATATGGGAAATAATAGTCAGTACAGTAAGACAGTTGAATGTGTGTGCACACCCTTAAACTGATATGTTATGTAAACACCTGCTGAGATGATTACAGTATCCATTTGTCTTGGTTTGTACTCTAACATCATGTCACATCTTCACTTGGCAATGGCTGCTCACCTTCCATGAAACAGCTTTGTTTCTTTTTCAGTAGAATTGTACAAGTTATGGGTCGCATTTGCAGTGAGAAACATTTTAAAATGACTTTCTGTGGTCTCATTGGCATAGAGCACACAAACCTGGCATTCCAACAGGGGTGTGTACACTTTGGATATCCAGTGTATATGGGTGTTGATATAGCTGTTAGTGGTAGGCATGGACAGTGGGTCATAACACAGTTGTACACTTATTTGATTACTACCTGATAATCATGCTTACTGTAGTACCCATATCAGTGTTATGGCAAAGCAACAATCAGTAGCTGTACACATTTTATTTTGTTGTATGCAATGACAGTGATACTACACACATGCAACATGCACATCCTATTTTCCAGACTGCTTGTGACCCATGTTCTTACTTTTGTGCCTTTCAGCTGAACATACGTATACATACACATGCTCAGGGGGTCCCTGGTATACATTTGTGTTCTATGTCAGTATGGCACATTGTATTTACTGTCTTGGAGATCAATCATATGTCTCAACCTGTTATACCAGGACTTCTGGTCAATGGTTCACATCAATGGGTGACAACAGGGAAATCAATATTGATAATGTATTAATATAGCTGACATAACACAAGTATGTGTGTATGTGACTACAGATATCAGTCACAGCTGTGAATATTGTCCGGCAAAACACTGTACAGTTGAATGTTAATTCAATATATCACATGCAGTTTAACACACACATCTGCAACAGTACTTTACTATGCACATGCCCTATATAAGTATCGTAGATTTACAATACAAACATGTATATTACTTATATTCACAGGTAACATATGGATATGGGAAACATCCCATTAACTGGCCTAGCAGTGGCACAGTTATGACATTTTGGCAGACACTCTACTGATTGCCATATGTGTCCTTTCCCAAGGTGAGTCAGGCTCCTCAGCTGTGACCTGACCTATCCACCTCTTAGGGCATCACATGTGGACAAAGCCTAACATTAGGGGGGGATATATAGGGACAGAGCTTAAATATGCCTGTTACAAACCTATGAAGTTTGTAGCATAATACATTTTGCATTACCATGACTGTTCTGAAGGTGGAGGGGTCTGAAACTCAAGTGTTTGTCATTACTTTATGACTCCCATCTCCAGCTATTTGCCAGACTAATATAGATGTTAGGAGGAACAGACCAAACACTATGATGGGTAAATCTTGACATTCTGTGAAGATCTGCACAGTTGACAGGTATGGCCCACTGCAGACAGAGCCAGATGCTATGTCCATAGCAGTTGTTCAGCAGGACATCATTACAGGAAGTCTTGATAGCATATATAAATCTTTCAAAATCATCTATCCCATTATTACAGACCAAGTATTACATTCAATTACATGCTTACATGTTTCACATACCTGTTTTATTATTATGCTCTCTTATGTGTTCCAATTGATGTCTTTCTTGTTTTGTTTGGTTATTTTTTTTTTAATTATTTTTGTTTCTTCTTTTTTTCGCTCTCTATCTCTCTCTCTCTCTCCCCCTCCACTACAGCGATTGAGCTGTTTTGAATAGGTTGCAGCATGGCTTTTGTAGATGATGCTCATGATCAGGTGATGGCCTTTGCACCAATTGGTGTTCCCACTTGCTTATTGCATGCAGTCAGCTGTGTAATTCTTCCAATAGCCAATATCATAGCAACCCACTACTATAAATGTCTACATCATGTGGGCATTGTCCCTTTACCTTGCCTGTATGGAAGACATCCCTTCATGTGTGGGGGCAGCAGTGTTACAGACAGCAGGTAGGAATACCTCTTACAACAAAACTTGTGGACACAGGCCAACTACATATTTGTATAAGGTTCCAGACCTAGGGACAGAGTGTTAGTATTGCTGTTATATGCTTTGAATACTGCTAGCTTTACAGGGTTTGTGTCTACATGCTAGTTTTGCATGGAATGCAGTCTGTCTGCATAGCTCTCAACTGTGGGGATATCCACATGATGGCCAGAGGTTTGTCTGTTATGCTTTCTCTGTTCCCCACACAGGTGTTGTTCTTGACAAATCAGTGTCATTCTCTCTGTTGATTGCTATCAGTACATGACAATATCCATTTTTGTTTCTGATGTCATATTCCTCAGAAAGGGTATGTTGCAACCAATCTTGTAACACCAGCAACTTTCACAGTGTATAACAGCAATATTTCAAATATGGCCCTGTGTTTTGGCCTCTGTCCTCCACTTATATACCAGGTTTTGTCCAGATGTCATGCAGTAAGAGGTTGATAGGTAATGTCTATTATTATTTAGTGCTGACATTTCTGCTATTATTCCAGTGATGTTGTGGACTCCAACACATGTTGTGGGATAGGAGCCATATATATGAGGGCTACAGCTGGACAACATGTGCGACCCTGTACAGTCAAGAGGTCAGTGTATAGAGAACGCTGTTATATGCCCTTGTAAGACCTTTTATAGGGGAGGGGTATTAAATGTTTTAACCTAGGCTGTTAGAACATGTGAGGGATATTACTAATAAGAAACATAAAGGTATATAGCTGTACATTTTCATACATTTCACCATGGGGACAGTGGTGGGTTAGAGCTTACTGTTTTGCACACATCTCTGTTTGTCAGTGCGATAGTACAGTTTGAAATTAAGCATTGTTATGTAAAGGATCCATTTACATTGCAACAAATGATACTTTTTCCCCTAGGGGGTTAACTACAGAGTGTAATTGGAGGCAGTTGAACTAAATCTGTAATTAAGTGTTGATTGATTCTTGTTTTCAAGGCAAGTTTGTTTTCTACTGTTGTACTACTTGAAGGCTTTGACCAAGACAGCAGAGTATCTTAAATTTTGCGAATTACTCTATCATATGTTTTCTTTGATAGTTGCATTAATTAGTTATTTTGTTTTTCAAACACCTAAATGCTGTAAGAAATGGCATAAACAACGTAAATAGTACACAAATAAACATTTATATTTATGCAAAAGGTGTGGTGTTATGTCCTTTGCATTAAGCGTGGGTATATGTTTTAATGTAATAATTCTCATTTCTAGGAAAGAATCAGTCTCTGGCCATTTGAGAAGGTGGCAGCTGTAGGAATAATGGCTGTCTGATATTCTGGGCACTCTCTATATATACTCTATATATATATATATATATATATATATATATATATATATATATATATATTTAAATGTATATGTGTGTGTGTGTGTGTGTATATCATTTGAATGTTTAGTGCTTCCACATTGTACATTCCGTATGGCAGACTGTCTGTTCTGCATGCTATGTTAGAGAAATCATCCCAGCATCTTACAGCTCAGATGGCTTATTGGTTAACTGCTGTGAGTATTTTGTACAGGGTCCTGGGCTCAAAACTGAGAAAGGCGGTTTATTTTGTTGCTGGGCAGAGTGATTAAGGCACTTTAATGCGGCTGTATGCGAGTTTGCACGGGTTTGCATGATGCTAAGTGGAGCTAAAACACGGTTAAATGTATAGGCTCTTACACTGTGTACACTTTGCTTAGCGATGCTTACCAATGCACAAAAACACTTAGCATCTATATTTAAGGAAGTCATATATCAGCTAACCACAGCTGCGCACTGCTAACCATTGCCCACTTTTCCTTTTCAGTAGATATCACACTAATAATAAACTTTTTTTTCTACAGCTCAGGTGGTGTAGTGGTAATTTGATGTGGCTATGGTGTTGCAGTGTCTGGGTTCAAGACTTGGAAGGGCTGGTTATTTCCTGCAGAGGGCCAGTGAGGTGGTCTGCTTGACATGTATGGTAAGTCTATTCCATAGCATAGGCAGTCTCTGGGTTATAAACTTGTTCCTCCAGTATGTTCTGTTGCTTGTGGTTATGAGGTTGAGGTCTCCGGAACATGTGGTGTGGAGGGATTGGGATTTCCTTAGATGTAGCACTTCTAACAGAGCTGGGTCAGACATGGCTTTGTAAGTCAAGCAGAGATCACCTCTAAGTAGGCAATACAACAAAGAGAATAATTGGAGTTTTTTGAGTCTGTCCATATGGGACAAGTGTTTAAGGCCTAAGATCCTCTTTGTGAGATACTTTTGTGGCCTCTCCAGTTGTTGCAGGTGTCTTGTGAGATACATGTCACAGGAGGCATTGTACTCGATGATCAGCCTAATGAGGGAAGATTAGAGGGAGAAAATGACCGCTTTCTTCCTGGATGCAAAACCCGTAATAATGAGATGTGCCACATAGAAGGACTTTCTGATGACAGTGGCAATGTGGTGGTCAAAAGAGAGGTTGCTGTCAACCTGTGTTGCCAGACCTCTTATAATGCCTTCTGTGTTTAGTGGACTACCATCAATGCAGTAATTCAAGGGAACCAGTTTTTTTCCCAGGGGGGATGTCGACAACATTTTTGACATTGAGCTTAAGGTCATGGTTCTGACACCAGTCACTGGTCTCATTGAGGCCTTTCTGTTGTATGTCAGCACCACTTGGGGAGTTAATAATAGCTCCCAACTTGCAATCATCTGTGAACTTTGTCAGCCAGAGTCGCTTCATGTTGGCCTGGACTTCAGATAAGTAGATACCAAACAGAAGAGGATGCAGGACCAAACCCTGTGGGACTCCACTCATGACTGGTTGGCAGTCTGACTTGGAGTCAGCTACTTTCACACTGTGGGTTCTGTCTGTGAGCCAGTTTGCAACCCACCTAATGATATTGAGGTTGATGCCTAGTTTAGTGTGTTTTCCTATGATTCTTAAGTGGAGAATAGTATCAAAGGCCTTGGCCAGATCAAGGTAGGCTGTATGAGCCACCTTACCTTCATGCACAGCTCTGGTGACTGACTCAAAGAGGTTGATCAAGTTGAGCAGACATGATCTACCCTTCACAAAACTGAAGTGTGTAGGATCCAGAGTTTGGAGATTCCCTATATCCTTCTTTATTAGATCTATGATGATACATTCCATAGCTTTGCCTATTAGACTCGTCAGGCTAATAGAGCGATAATTCCCAGGGTCTGTAGTTGCTCCCCCTTTGAGGATAGGGATGACTGTAGCAGTGTGCCATTCAGTAGGGACAAAGCCTGAGGTGAGGCTGTGATTGAACAGGGCACACAGGTGATGTGCCAGCTAACTGTGTAATTCATGTAGAACACAGCCAGGGATATTGTCAGTTTCTATAGAAGCTGCATTCTTGGCTTTGGACAGTGCTGTTTTATCCTCTGCAGCAGTAATACTGGGTGCCTGGCATTCTAATGGCATTGTGATTGGTACTTGGGGGGGGTAAGAGGGGTAAAGTTAGCACTGCATCTGTCAGCCAGTATATTGGCAATAGCTGTTGGCTCGGTATAGTAGGTACCATTGTGCAGTAGCTCAGGGCAAATCTGAGTATTGCCGTGGAGATTCTTTACATAACTATAGAAGGCCTTGTGGTTGTCTTTACTATCTGCTGCAATTCTGTTTTCATAGCTAGCTTCAGAGGATTTGATGAGGGATCTCAACCTTTTGTTGAGGCTGATATGGGGGTTTTTCCAGTCTTGGGACTTCACCTTATTCCGCATCAGTTTCCTATATCTATCAATGTATATATATATATATATATATATATATATATATATATATATATATATATATAAATATGTATGTATATATATATATATGTATGTTTATATATATATATATATATATATATATATATATATATATACATATATTTATATATATATATATATATATATATATATATATATATATATATATATATATATATATATATATATATATATATATATATATATATATATATATATATATATATATATATATATATATATATATATATATATATATATATATATATATATATATATATATACATACACATATTCCCTACTGTTGAATGACTGTGCTGCATGATATGCTTGAATAAACATCATGCATATCTGCAGCTGAGATGGCTTAATGGTAACTTGCTTTGGCTATGATGTGCAGGGTCCAGGGTTCAAACCTTGCAAGGACTGGTTATTTTGTTGCTGGGCAGAACAAGGGCTGTTGGATACAGAGTGATTAAGGCACTTTTAAGCAGTTGTAAGCGGGTTTGTGTGGGTTTGCCCGGTGGTAAGCAATGCTAACTTCTGGTTAAATATGCTTACAGAGCGTTAGCCTTAATAGTGCTTCACCTGTGTAGGCATCGCTTAGCACCATGCAAACAGGCTTAATTCCGTTTATTACTGCTTACTCCCACTTATCCCTGTGCTAATTTCTTTAAAAGAAAAGAAAAAAGGGGTGATAGGAAAGTGGTGAGAAAGGGGGCATGAAGAGGATAAAACAATATGACAGATAGCTAGCGATGTGCAGGATGGGTGTAGGGAAGACCCATAGCTGCCCATTTCTTTACAGCAACAGCTGTGCATATATACTGAATTGGGGGAAAAGTTGGACACTCAAACCCCTGAGAGAGAGGGGTGAGGACAACAATAATGTGTTGTGAAGCCAATTAGAAAAGATTACATGTGCCCATTGGACATGTGTGTGAAATGGACAGCTACATATGGGGCAAAATATTTTTTTGGGGAACAGATTGCCCTTTTTTATTTTTTTTAAGGTGAGACTGGGATGTTCGGGAAGGATAGTAGGTATATTTGGGGAGGTAAGTTGGGTAGGAAGACAGACAAGACAGCATACAGGGGCAGAATATGACACATGTGTGGATAAACACCTTGGACTGGGAGGGGTGTTTGGTAATCGGAAGCCCACGAACCATGAAATGGATATAGTTGGACTGAGGTCCCCATCCATAGGCAGTCACCACTGCACCTTCATGGCCCCAAAGGTGGCTGAGCAGGAGGGGCTGGATGACCCTCTAAATGTGCCACGCGGCACTCAAGCTGACATAGCATATCTCTAAATTCCTTGCGGAGTTCGCTATGCACCAGACCCAGACCTGGCTTTGGGTGACAGGATCCTGTCAGCGCCCATGCCCAGTGGGGGTTGGACCACTTCCCTTAAGGCGGTTCCACCTGAAGGTGGTGCAGGGCCAGCAGATGAGGAGGTCCTGGAGAGGGTCCCAGACATACTGGGGCCTGATGCCATGGCCAGATGAGGAGGGAGAGGTGGATCCACTGGGATCGGCCTTCTCTGATGTGTTATGGTGTTGCAGTTTTAGAACATATGTTGTTTAGTAATGGTAAACACATTCCAAGATTGGTTATAACAGCATGCATGAGTATTCCAATCAACCCAATATAACAGATTTGGAACATTTGCATAGCAAACAGAACATATGCATATATGGAACCAAAGTGGGCATTACACCAGCTTGCAGGTTTCATTGATAGCAACAGGCCACGAATTATGGTATTTGAACAGGGAACATTAATTGGAATACATTTCAACATTTTTAGAACAGCAGGCCACATGTTCCAACAGTAGGTTTGGTGGAAAACATACCCATTCATTTATGTGTTTAGGTTATTGGTGAAGATAAGGTGGGGGGATGTCAGTTAACAAATGTAGATTCTTGTAGTGGTCACAGCTTTAATGATCATTGCTTTACTCGTTACTCTACAGGTGTTATTATAACAACTATAGCCTTTGGGTTGGACAGTGGTATGTTTATACACAGTATAATTACATCCTTATTATAGCTACTTTATACCTTCTCTTACCTGGAAGACCTGTGGGGGGAATGTTGGTTAATACTACATGACTGTTTCTACCCATATTCACATAGTCAGGGTTACATATGTGCACGCATACTGTGTGTGTGTGTGTGTGTGTGTGTGTGTGCGTGTGTGTGTGCGTGTGTGTGTGTGTGTGTGTGTGTGTGTGTGTGTGTGTGCGTGTGTGTGCGTGTGTGTGCGTGTGTGCGTGTGTGTGTGTGCGTGTGTGTGTGTGTGTGTGTGTGTGCTGACGCACTCTGCCTTGATTTCTATCAGTCACCCTGGTTGTTGTTAGCAGGGACCAGTAACTGTGTCAGCATGACACTTTTGAATATTTCTTGGGTGAGACCACTTGGTGTATGTACTTATCTTGCTGTCATTTGCAGCCTTGGGGTTGGACCATGGGTGTTGGATACAGTATAACTACAGCCTTCTTATAGCTACTTTATACCTTCTGTTACCTGGAAGACCTGTGGGGGGATGTTGGTTAATACTACCTAACTGTTTCTACACATTTTCCCAAAATCCTAGCTGAAATTATGCATACAGCTTACTACCACTCCCAGGATTCGAACCGTGGCTGTTTCTGCTAAAAATATAACAAGTGTGTGTTTCATCAGAGGGAACTATTAAGAAACTGCATTTTTTTCCTTGAATGACTTTTTTCTCATTCTCTATTTGTTGTACGATCTAACCTTGTAATTACAACATTCTTATACATACATTCCTATACATACCTGTTCACATAGCAGTGTGAAAAACAATGGTTATCACAACATTACTATTCAGATATCAGATCTTGGTGCATGACATTTGTAATATCAGTTAATCTTGTGTGTTATAGCGGCACTAACTTTGTCAGATGAGACTTGATTGTTTAATTCTTTCAGAGCTATAGTTGCTATACATAACCTGCACACATTTCAAATGATAACATACCAGAGTAAACACAACCAGTCCAGGTTTAGAATTTTATTCACAGGCAATTACAGTTTTATTAATATATGACCTATATGAGACTATTACTGTAATATTGTCTGCTTTATTCAGCAGAAACCATACCCATTTTTAATATTGCCAGGTGATATTCTACTCCTTTATATTTATTTGGTATGAATACTACAAGCTAGATTGTTACTCACAAGCCTCGCGACACAGCCTTTGCAACCTGCTGGCATGGGCTTCCTGGTTCGTCACCTGCTCAGCTGGAGCTTTAATGAAGATAGAGAAACATTTATGGATACCTATCCATCACATACACAGGCTGGTCTTTGGTGAACAGTTGTTGCTATGAATACTTACACACTGCTGGGACATCACCCCTCTGTCTTGCTTCTTAGACCCATTGTTCCAAGAGCTCCCTCTTCCACCGCTTCAAGTCGGCATAGTGGTGCTGGACCTACTCACCAGTCCGAGGGATACCAGTGGCACTGGTGAGATCATGGGTGACACTTTCCCAGGCTTCTGCTTTGTATTGGGAGCCCTGGTACTGGTCCTGCAGCAGTCTCACATCATGTTTTTTTACAAGGAGTTCTACCATGACCTTGTACTCTTGTACGCCCCAGTGCTGTGCCCGAAAGGCATGCCCTCTCTGACACCTGCCATACTGCCTACAGTGGGGACTAAAACCAGTTATGAGCTTCATTCCCACCTGCAAGGTTTAAATACGGTCAATTTCCCACCCTTTGCCATGATTGGATGGTTTTGAATATGCTGAGCTAAGCTAAGCTATGGGCAAACCTGCTTAGCTAAGGTTGGCAGTGCTTAAATGGGCAGGTTCAGTACTGCTTGCCAATGGGAAAATAGCTGAGCTACTTATTGCTTAGCATTCATATTTACACAATGCCTACACCCAGTCAGCATAGCTGTTCAATGCTTAGCATTGCTTATATTTTATTTTATGGACTACCACCTGTATGGGATTGATTCATCATTCCTGATGTATTATAAATTTGTTTTCCTTCCCTGACATCCCCCAATGTGCTTTCATTACATTTATTCTTGTGTGACTATACTGTATGGGGCACTTGTGTTTATATGGGGGTTTCACAACTTTATTACACTGACACCTACATAAATATACAGAAAAATTAAAATTATAATGATTTCACATACAGAACAGAAACAGCTTTGGTGAGTCTTGAACTATGAATGACTACCTATAAAGCATACGCTCTAACCACTACACTATTGCACTACTACTTATTTGGGATGTCTATTACTATTTAACTTATCTTGCCATTTCAAATGGGCTAAGCATAGCAAACTTTATTGCAGATGTAAAAAAAATATTTATTTGTTGGGGGCTGTGCTTTGCAAATGTTGATGACATATAACTTTTCACAGTATGTCCAGATATTTGCATTATATTCTTGGTCCACTTTTCATAAATGTATTGCTCTCTGGCACATCATTAAATATTGAAATTTGACAGTAATGACAGACATTTGCGTTTTATACTTCATACCCTTCAGAAAATTCATGCTAATGCTAAACCTGTTATTCTTTCAACTTTCTAAGTTTGTAATGGCAATATTTCAGAGTTGTCCCTTATGACTTTGTCCAGAGTTCTTACTCTAACGGGTTATGAGGTGTGGGTTTTAGATTTCAAACACTTCACAAATTTCATGCTAATGCAAAACCTGTTATTCTATCCACTTTCTAAGCTCGTAATTGCAATATTTCAGAGTTGTCCCTTATGGCTTTGTCCAGATTTCTTACTCTAACGAGTTGAGAGGTGTAACGAGCAATCTTGCTCCTTTTAAATTGCCGTGTGACAATTTTGGTGTGCAGGGAGTGTGTGTGTATTGTGAGAGCACTGCTCTCAAACACACCGCCTGTGCTCATACACATCCATGTGCATGTATTATAGCAAGGCAGCGCGGCTTCATACATATGCATGGCACACCGCCGTGCTGCACACAAATGGTCCCTTCTGTGCAGGAATATTTGCTGAATCTGGGGGAGCCACTTTTTTAATACCATGGCAACACACCCTGGTAGTGTGCATGATGCTGCAATACAGAAGGAAAGTGGTCTTAGTGCTGCTTTCCAACATGGTAAAATTTATGAGAGATTACTACTCAGTGAGTACAGGACTATAGCTATGATGTGATCAGAAGCTAGACCTGTCAACAGTAAGAATGAGAACTAAATATGTGTTTTCTCCTTCCTACAAAAAGGTGACCACAGTTATCCACCAGTATGGATAATGATGCCATACAGAGCCAACAACAACAGAATGCCACAAGAAACAACTACAAACAAAATGCCAAGGAGCTTTATTAGTCTCTCTAGTGCTTCAGCCAAACAACCCGTTGACATATAACAGACTAAGCACCATGATACAAAACACAACTGAGCATGTGTTTTGACATGCTGAAAGCACGAATAAGATATCTGGACATATCCAGTGGTGCATTACAATACACATCAGGAAAGGAATCAGTTGGTTACTGTGCATGCCATGCTGCATGACATGGTAACAGTAAAACATGGTGGCTTGCTAGCTGCAGCTGTGGGTGACTTCAGATGTCTGATGACATTTCAGAGCTGTCACAAGATGATCAGGAGGACACAGAAGTGGGAAGAAATAGGCGTGGGTGATGAAGGATGTGGACATATGTCTAAGCTCAAGCAATATGGCAGCATTTGACACATGCATACACCTCTCAGTCATGAAAAGCCACACATACAAATGTACACAGACTAAACCATGATATTCATGCATTGTCCCACAACAGCACAGAGCATGTCTAATGGAAAGAAACCATTATTGTCCACATTGAACATCATGCACAACAGAAGCATAAGGTATACCAGTAAGAACATATACACAACACTTAGCAAGGAACACAACTGGATGTAGACAGAGGAAACATCACCACAGGAAGCCTCTCTGCAAGGTATATCATCAAAGAGGACCACAGAGGCAAATGTGTGGGACACTGGAGGTATGCACAACATAAGGTGTCATGGGGAGATACGATATCATCATACAGATAACTAGCATGGGAAGGTAAGAAGGTTAGGTAGCTCAAGCCAATTTAATTTATGTAGAGCAATACAATGGTGGGTTTGGTGGAGAAGGTTGGCTGCGAAACAGACTATTTTGTTGTAGCAAGTTTCCAATTTGGTTATGTCTGATTTTTTTTTAAGTTGGTAAAGAGGGGGGAAAGCATATAGGAGTGTAGAGAGGAGAAAGGTTCTGGATATGGCTAGTCTGGTATTATCAGTGAGGAATGGCTTGCTTCTGTACAATATATATATATATATATATATATATATATATATATATATATATATATATATATATACACTATAGATAGATTAGTCACACAGTGGTCGTCATTGCCACAGAGTCAGAATGACACACTAGGATACACATTGGATGAACTGTCAATATTACTGCAATGCAATCTATGGTGCCTACACTGATGGCTCACACTGTGGTCCTGGCTGACCTTGTCATAATGGAAAACATTTGACCCATAGTGTTGTACTGAGGAACTGGATGGGGTGGCACTAGTATTTTGGGACACATTGTGGGTAGGAACATGACTGTGACAGTCTGGACATGACTGCTGGACTCACAGTTGAATGACCAACAGCAAATTAGCTTCTACACTGCAGCACAGGCATTGATATTTGAGGGTCATGTATGGATCTAATAAGAGGAGGTTTACCTCTCCCCACTGGAGGTAATCTGCATAGTACAGCTAGGGCATGTAACACCTTATTTATACTATGACACTGCTCTAGCACTGCCATAACAAGACATTCAACAAACTGTGCAGCAGATACCACACTGTCATGCTGTGCAGCCAATGCTGCCATGACCTCGCCATGTCTGTACTACTGATCTTCATGTAACACCCACATTTGTTGTGATTTACTATATGATCAGTGACATGGGGAAGTGCATTGCTGTGAATGTTCATGTACCTGTGATAGTAAGCAGGTACCCTCTGACACACATCCATGCACATCAGCTACACTCCCACCTGTAGACTGATACACTAATGGCCCATCTTGGGGAAGAGTCACCATCAGCACCAGATTCTACATGGGACAGTGGGCCATGGTCAGCATCATGTCCATCATATGATCTCCCCACTTCATCAGAATAGCTGACCACATTATCCTCTATATCTGAGACTATACCATGGACGCCATGGCAGTCCATTTCCAGACCAGACAATAAATACATTTCAGTGACCTGTGTGCCATGGCCATATTATCACAGTGAGACACATCTTGTCCCACCTCAGTATCAGTGGATAAGTTACTGGAGGAGGCAAGTACTGGATGTGCTACAAATAGAGACAGATGACACATGTCCATATATTCACATAAATCAAATGATGTAGCATAGTACAGAAATCTGGGACAACTACATGTCTACAATGCTAATGATGATATGGATTTACCAGGTCATTGTGGCTGTGAGATGTTTACGGATCCTATATAACTGAGATATGCCATGTGATTTATACATCAAATAAATGTGACAGATGCTACTAAAATCTACCTGACATGTCCTCCTCTGACTCTACCACATTGATGAGGGTTGAAATGTCACTGTCATGTAAAAATATAGACATACTCACATCAGTATTAAGCACATACAAAGCATCATGTAGAATTCTACCAGAGGTATAAGTCACAGAAAATAAGATAGGCACATACTGGATGGGTAATGATAATGTACAGATTGCAGGTGTCCTATGCAGATGAAGATGACCACAGTAGTCATGAAGAGCACAGATGTAATTATCCACAGTGAAATGTAGCAACCATATAGACTGCCTTAACAGGTCTGACCCCCCCACTTGGGCTGTGCATCATACATCATAATGCAAATCCTGTATTATAAAATGGCACTGATGTTAGTATGCTCCACAGTCATAACAGGAGGCAGGTGCACACAACAACTATGGTTCACACTAACAGGACATGGAGACACATTGCTTATGTTGCTGCAGTTCAGATTTTGATGGGCCTATGCAACTGAAAAACATCACAGATATTGATGAGAGTATTATGTATTTACAGTGTTGGTAAGATAACAGGCTAAAGCACTTAAACAGTGTGTTTAAGTGCTGTCACATCAGGTGTGCTTTCACATTCATGGTGTAGTTCTGCTGCTGTATTTCAAAGGGAACATACTGGTAATAAATGAGAATTAATGTTCTTCAATGAGAATTGATGTATGCTTCAGTGTTTGTGAACGTTGGACATATCATTACGTCTTGGAACTCTTTCCTCAACACCTTGCCTAGGTAACCAATAATCCAGTCAGGTGGTTGATGTGAGGCAAGGACATTGTTATTTCATCAGTGGGAGACAATGATGGTCCACCTGCAGTGGAATTCCTCACCCTGTCATAACAATTGAATCTATTGGTTGCATGGAGGATCATATCAGAGCAACATTGCTGACATGTGATCCTTAATCTATTGTGACCACCCACAGCATTGATTTGATATGCCAGATCCATTCACACTAGATTCATTCACACAGTATTGCCTGTCTGTCCAAGAAAGTTGTGGCGATGCAGGCACAGAGCCTCAATTATTGTTTTAGTTCTTCTGTGTGAGAAATTGTCTCTTCGGTTTCTGTTTAACATCTGGAAGACACGGTGATATGCACATTTTAGAGTTTACACGGACACTTTCATATTGACATGATAATGTTAAAAGCCTACAACAAATGAATGGTTCACCTCTCATTTACAGTGCATAGCTATGCAAAAAATCCATGTCATGGATACCACTGTTATGTATAGATAATCTGAATAAACATGAAAAAACATGTCTGAATAGGTGATCCATATGGCCTAACATCAGCATACATGTGAACATCTACCAATCCATTTAACAACTTTGCACAGATCATATATGCAAAAGTGGGATTTGAACGTGTATCAGTGGATCTTATGACAAGTTAAAGCCAAGCATGTAACCAATGTGCCACAATTCTGGTCTTTACTATGACTGTTGCCATAGTTACATGTATATTCGAACACAAGTGCCATTTCCACATCAAGAATGTAGGATGCATCTCAGATATTATCACAATCAATGACAGACATTGTAACAAATGTGAACGTCATGATATGGTATGCAACACACCTACTGAAATTTATACAGAGACAGGGCAGCGTATGAAAATGACCTTTTATGTAGTCATGGCTACTCATCACCATGAACAACAATATACATGATAAGCCATCCTAATGTTGCTTATATCCCATTGAATGTATTCACTACTACTACAATATGACTAAGCATCAGAAAGTATCTTTAAATGAGTCACTGAACATACAACTTATTGAAATCCCTGTAAATCATCAGTCTCCATAAAAATACAGAAGATATTATAAGTTATTCTGAAATAACTAAGGATATTTATTAATTATGTCAGTATCAGTAGTTTAACAGGGCTGGTTTGTTTTTATCCATAGAAATGCACATGGGGAAAAGCTCCTTGTCACTGATGGCCATCTACCCATATATATGCATATGGTTGAAGTCTATCCACCTCCTTTATGTAACAAACAGATTCTAATGTAGAGAATTTTAAGTAATATATGAATGAAAACATGTTTTAGTTGTTTTATACAGCATAATAACACAAGCATGTGATAAATGGCACTGTATTCCACTGCAGAAAAGCAAGCAGGTGACAGCTTACCTTTGAAAGCTAGCTGTAATTCAATGAGGTTAGTTTAGCATGCACAGCTTTTAAGTACGATTTACGCCATACATAATTAATGAAGTTCATTATCATTCATTGTTTTGGAATCCCATTAGTGAATATCCACATAAGGTTTTTAATCTTGGTGCATTAACCAATCGCTTGGTATAAGTGTAAAGTGCTCAATGCACTCTCCAGTAGATATCAGTAAACAAGCATATCAATAACAAACAACAATGCCATCCAATAGTCTGTTACCATCATATATGCGCCAACTTTAAAATGTAATATCGATCCAAATTCCTACTAAACTATTGCTACCTTGGTTAACATTTTTGGTAGGCATTTTTGTAAAAGCTTCAACACCCATACTGAGGATGATGACAGAGAGGAGACTTCAATGAGTCTAGGTGCCAAATTGGACAGAGGAGGAGATGACCCAGATGCACGCTGTCTATGCTAAATATAAGCACAGAATGAGAGCATGGCCCATGAATTTCACAAAGATTGACATCTAGAACCGGATTATGAGGGAGAACTGTAGATGGATTGAAATCCACTGGACTGGTGTACAGATATGTCACCAGTATGATGACGTACATCAGAGGGATGCAGAGAATCTTTGCCAGAGGGTCACAGAGATCTGATGCAGCCATCAGATGCCTACAGTAAGTCATATAATTCATTCATTAACACCTACATTATCATATATGCATGTGTTTCTGTGAGTCTGTGTTTCAAGTGTGTTTCATGGGTATCTGTATTGATAATAGTAATTTAAATGGAGGAAATTTAGTTCTACTCATTAACGTTAATACTCATGTGTCAATGCATTATGAGGTTATCCTCAACTATGCTGAGTCAGTGTACACGTTATACAGGACTGTTGATTATGACTGTGTATGACTGTATATTAATATGTGAAATTCACATATATAACTATTACTGCTATTCCATAATATATTTGCTTTTAGAACATCTGAAGCACTGGGGTGTTCCTTACCTCAGCTATTTAAGCAATATGGTAAAATGATTGTCACTCTTCTATGCATGGATTTACATCCCCGTAAAGCCTAGTTTTGTTGAAGTATTGGCTGTAATTCATATAATATCACACATCACATATGGAAGATCTATGTTTCTCTGGTGTCTTATACAGTACAGATTTTTACACATATAGCATGGCCATGGTGCATTGATACCAATAGCACTTAGGCCATGGATGATTACATATTTCTCCATTAACCGCAAAGGTTCTAGAAACAAATAAAGTATACCTGTCTATGTGTGAATGCTGAGTATAACATACATTAGCAAGCTCTAAATTATAGAATCCACAACAGTCTTTTATAATCCACGTCTGCTTTCATCATTTTAATGAATGTAAAGACCAATGCAGGTCATCATGGTTGATATATGTGTGAGTCTTGTAAACACAATGCAAGTACAAGAAGTGTGGATTTATAATCTTTTTACTGTCTTACAGCTGTATGGTTGGGATTGTATGTGGACATGTATGGGTTTGAATTGCATGGCTGTGCACTAATTCCTTATTGGCTATTTATTTTTTAAAAGTGCATTCTAATTTTTTTGCTAACTATGACAGCTAAACTCTGTGCTGATACATGGTATTTTTATAAGGTGGATAAATGCATATTCCATTGTTATTCCATAGAGATTTAGTTCATTAAAGAAAGTATGATGTGCATTAGCTTAAATAGTTAAGCAATCAGCCACAATATTTTTTTTCATATGTATGGGTTCAAATCTCAGTGTGGCCCCTTTTGGATGATATATTGGCAGTTATGCATTTTTTATTGAGCAACACATATGGGAGGGAAATCTAATCCGGTTAGTAAGTTATACTTTAAAGATTTTACATATCTAGCCTGACTGTGGTATGTTGAAGCCTATAGCACTGAGGATGACTATGTATATCTCCGTTATCCTCAAAGTTTCTAGAAATATCATACTTATGTTAATAATGGCATATGTGTAAATTCTGGGTATTATATACATACGTTACCTGTGCAGTTTGTTTCACAGCAGTCTGTTATAATACATTACTTTTTTTCATTGACTGCTCTCTGCTCTCCTACCTAAGTTAAATGTAGGCACAGCTGAACAGTAATTTCTTTAATGACCATTTATGTTTTCAAGTTCAGACATAAATTTTCTTGCAAACTATGACAGTTGGAAATCTTAAATGTTATAGTGGTGGTGTATTGCTGTGAGCAATGTTATGACATGCAGTCACAATTACATAGTTTTGTTGTTTGAAGCCCACCACAGACATTACATATGTCATTTGCTAGACTAAATATTACTATGCAGGCATGCCTGACATGCCTGAAATATGTTATGAAGGTTGGTGCTTTTGTTTCACTCTGTTAGTCATATATATTATGGATGTCACCAGTTCATGTCGCACAATGCATTTTTTATATATTACGTACAATGTGGTGTTAAATGTGTATAGCAGCTTATGTAGGACACATGGCAGCACTTGTACTTCTCTTTTCCTTGTCATGTAATATACACATTTGACTTCACATTAGGCTAATATATGTATGTACATGTCCATACAAAATGACAAACACATGTACACCTATGCATATACGTTTTTCCATCAATCTATATTTATAAGCCTATGTACACATATGTATGTATTAAATTATATTCATGCGTATGTACAGACAGAAAGATTGCAGTGTTGAGGTATAAAACATCATATACATGTGTATGCAATTTTAATGATTATGACATAACACCACAATGAGTTCAGCATACAATAACTGTGTACATTTATAGGTTTTTGTCCACATGGCTAGGTATAGCTGTACATTTACACAATGTCACCTTAGAATGGCACACCTGTTAGTGTGTATAATGCTTCCCAGCATATTCATAGATTCTAACTTGTTTGACTTCCATCAATTCAGATATTCCCAGCTAAGATTGATTAGCTAGGCTGGTGGGGTTCTGCTTTGTAGTATGAACCTAGATGACAGTTGCAGATTTGAATCTAGCTTCATCCTCTGTGTCTGCAGTAATCCACATTTATGCACAGTAGCTGAATAGCACATCAATGACTGAATATGCAAAATGTGATATTATGTCAATGTTAGATAACATGTAATAATCATTGTTCTGTTGTTGTACATAGCAGTCATTATGTACTGAACTTAAGCAATCCTTCTGTTCATGTAATGCATAATCTTTTCCTGTTTGCAGGCAGCTGATGAAGACTGTGCCCGGAATTGTGCATTGAGTATGGAGTGTATGCAGTGGCTTGAGAAACAGCGGAGGGAGAGATGTATTTGTTACCACTTTCCACCTTTACTTCTCTGGAAATACTATTAACATATTTAAATCTTTAGGTTTAGATGTTTAGTTATATGACATTCAGACATGCTAATATTTATGTTAGACTTCACACAATGCATCTGCAAGGTAAGTGTAATACTTACTTATTTAGTGTGAATAATTTTAATGTGTACATAATTTGTGGAATGTTGCCTTAGGTGTTATTAACAGGAGTTTTTTTTTACTGAAATTATACAATGTTAGTTGATACAACCTAATGAGAGACATTTGTGTTCATCTGGCTAACTGAATGCAATTTGTATGTTTTACATATATGTTGCTTGTACTATTAACTGCTGTTTGAACAGCAGGAAGTGGAAAAGTGTTTGTGGCAGTTGTTCTTAGTGAGTTATATGTTATGTATAGCTTGCCTATTCTGTTTTTGAATATCTGTCTGCTGTCTCAATATTCTTAACACTGTTGACAGACCTTTAATGGCATGTACTTCTTGAGTTCCATGTAACTGTATTTTGATGGTCTGTTAAACACATTATGTACCATTTCCTGTCATTTGTGTACCATGGACCAGTTGTAATTGTATTGTATGACTGAAGTGTGGCTTATTTGCATATGCATTTTAATTGTACCATTACTTGATAATCTTACAATATATTTTAAATAAACATATTTAATCAAAGGATGTAAACATGAAGCATTAATTTCATATAATGATATATTATAATGGAAATTTAAATCTAGAAGAGTTCCTCTCAGAGTCTGCAACTGACATTGGTCCTATCTGGCAACATGGTTACATCAACTCTGTTGTCAGTGGTGATATACTCGGTCAAGTTTTTTTCATGGAGCCCCATGTCAGTGCTGCATGCCAGAGTGGTGTGGTATGGTACACTTGTCGTGAGACTTTCTGATATGTATGTCTGTATGCTGTGCATCTGTGTTTTGCATGCACACCAAAGGCTGATATGTCAGTAAATGTATAATCAATGACAGAAGCATGTCTGATAAACTGAGTATCGCATGCCATTTAATGGATCAAAGTAACATGATGACAGTGTATGATGGGCATACTGACCCATACATGCCCTTCTGTTCATATCATCAATATATGAATATTATGACATTTACAGTGATGCATAATTATGATGATACATTTGTTATTATTGCACCTTTGTGTCTTTTGTTATACAATGTATAATTAAATAAACCTTATGGGCCAGATCTGTTCACCGTTATGGTGTCACAAAAACTGTACTGCACTGTGATATAACTTGGGCAAATATTTCACGTCTTGTCTCATATGGCTTGATGTTGTTAATTACACATCATATACTTCTTAACAATTATGTTGGTGCACATCTGATTGTATTTTATTACAGACATGTTTGGCATATGACTGTGTTGTATGTTACACACCATTTTGTTATTTACTATGGATTGAATTTATGGCTGACATCACATGTGGTAGTAGAGTTGGATAAGGTCAGACAGTAGTGCAACATCACATACATAATAGTTGCAACATGTATATTGTGTAAATGTGCATGATGCTTGATTTAATCATCAATTTTAGGTTAATACCTATTATTATTCATAATGTTTTTTCCTTTGTTTTCCATATTCAAATATTTATGGTTTAGGCACAATTGCAGACATCACATATTTCTGTCTGCTTTTGTGACATACATCATAATATACACTGCACATATGTTATATGTGACTTTATCTTGCTTATGCAGTATGACACACATTACAAAATAATGTGTTAACTACAAATGTTAAGTTGTCAATCTCGCCTTCATTCTTGCTTGATGGGTTCGGAGCCGATCCTCGGCTCCGACTCGGCACTTTGCTAAGCTCGAGAGTCACTTTTACCAGCTCGAGGCAGCCCCATATCCCATGATGCAAGGCGGTAAGTATCCAGATCTCGTTTGCCGCTTCGCTGATGAGGTCCTCCTTTTGCCAGCTCCTGGTAAGTGTTTTACATTAAACTATCTTAGCCCCTTTTTCACTTTTAAACTTTATATTTAACGTTTTTAGTTTATATTAAGCCCTTTTCTGACTAAAATTTCCCTCCCTCCTTAATTTTTTTAGTCAGGCCTTCTCCCCTCCCATCCCCCCCTTGTCAGGGTGTGTGTGCGTGTGTGAGAGGTTAGTTTCTCAATATTTTTTTTGTTTAACTTGTTCTTATCGGGACTGTGTTGTGTGTGTTTTCTGCAACTATGTCCAAAGAAAGGGTCTCAGGCTTTAAGAAGTGTGACTCGTGCTGTCAGAAGATGTCTCTGACAGACGGTCACACTTCTTGCTTATACTGCCTGGGACCTCTCCACCTGCAGGACTCCTGTGCGATTTGTCATTCCTTTAGCCAGAGAGTCCTGCAGGAGAGGAGGAATAAATTGATTTTAAGGGGTCTTCTTAAACCGGAGGGCTCTCCGGCTAAGTCGGCTCCGAGCAAGACTTCAAAGTCTTCCAAGGCCCAGGCTTTTGTGTCTAAGCCTGCGGCCACGGTTCCGACTCTTTCTGAGTCGAGATCGGCTCCGGCTGGAGCCGATCCTGGTTTGCATAAACCTTCGGCACCGATGGCTATCGGTGCCGATACTGGTTTAGTCACATCGGTGTCGGCTCCAACTGGCTCCGACCACCATGTGGCTCAGGCTTTGGTGTCGGCGCCGACCGGCTCCGACACCGTTACTTTTATGTCTGTATCGGCTCCGGTCGGAGCCGATGCATTGAGACCTTCTGTCGGTGCCGAAAAGTCCTCGGCTCTGACTGCATCTATGGTTTCGTCGGCTCCGATGGTTCCTTCGAGGAAGAGGTCCAGGACCCCTTCCTTGGAACCGATACTCTAGGCTCCGGCCTCACCTCTCCTCTTGGAACGGAGCCATCGGAGCCGATCATCTAGGTCATCCAGGCTTTCTGACCATGATTTAGAGAGGGTGGTCAGCAGATTATTGAAATCAAAGGCACTGGCCCAGATGCTACATAGTCCGTCTCAACAGACGACTATTAGTCCACACCCCCTTGTAGTTCCTCCTTCGACTCTACCTCAGAGTTTGGAGATGGAGTCTTCGGGAATAGTTTCTGCTATGGCTGAGGGGCGGATACCCCCCCCCCTTCTGCTCCCTCAGCATCTACTCTTATCTCCTCTTCGAGACCTTCCTTAGAGGGATTCGGTGGTCGGGCTTCCCTGGTCTCCTCCGAGGGTGTGAGTGGCATCGGACCCTTGTCCGACCCCACTCTTCCCCTTGGAGCCTCGGCCTTGGTGAGCTCGGCTCCGACATCTGCCTCGGAGCCTTCCCTTTCAGTGGGCCCTGGAGTTCCGGTTTCTTCGGAACGGGTTCTCTCGGACCTCCCTGGGGGGGGCCTTCGAGGTGATGAAGAGTGTGCTGGCCACTGGACTCAGCCAGCAGTCTGTTCCCTTAGCTCCTCCCTCTACGGTGCCTGTCGATATCTCTGCCATCTCTCTTGCTCCCGGACCCAGAGATCCTCCACCTCAGGTTTCCCCACTGGGAAGAACCCCCTCTTCCGAGGATTCTCCTGATCAGTCAGGGGATCCTCCGCGCAAGAGGATTTGTAAGAGGAAACACATAGACTCCCCTGAGTCTATCACTTCAGATACCGACTTAGATGAGTCGGAGGGATCCCCAAGATCCCCCTCTGAGGATGTCTCCTTTTCAGACATCCTAGAACTCCTAAAACAGAGGGGAAACTGGCCCTCCAATAATCCCTCTGAGGATGAGTCGGTATACCTAGAGGCGTTTGGATCTCGGCCCTCCACCTCCTGGGTGTCTCCGCCTTTCGACCCCCTCATGGAGGTTATTGCTTGAAAGGCTTGGGCTGCTCCTGACTCTGTAGAGCCGGTTCCTAGGAGGCCGTCAAAATTTATTACTGCCCCTTCCGATAAGCAATTCCTTACGAAAGGTGTCCCTGCTGATGCCATGGTGGTGGCGGCTGCCACTAAGAAGGAACTTGCAGATCCTTCTGTACCTGTCCATCCTCCTAATAAGGACTCTAGGACCATGGATAGGTATGGTAAGCGGATGTTCTCTTCAGCGACCTTTGCTATGCGTTCGCTGAACTACTTATGTCACTTCACCAGACTCCAAAGGGACATCCTTAAGGAGCTAGGTGAAGTAGTACAGGATCCCACAGCTGCAGGGGCTCAAGAAAAAATTGCTTCGCAGCTAGGAATCCTTAATTCTATTGCTAACTCCTCCATGCGACTGATATCATATGCAGCAGATGGAGCGAGTAGGGCCGCAGGTACAGGTGTGGCTCTTAGACGCCAAGCCTGGATGCGGCTCTGTAATTTTGCAGATCCCTTTAAGGCATCCTTCACAAACTCTCCCTTTGATGGGTCAGCTTTGTTTGGCCCTCAAGTGAAGGATACATTGACCAGGTGTGAGCAGGATGGCAAGACTCTTTCTGCCGTAGGGGTCCGTTTTTCCACTCCTTCTAGACCTTACCCTAAAGGACAGAAGGGTGGCAAGATGTGGTTCCGCAAATCCCAAGGAGTCACGCCGGATACACGTGGTCAGTTTACCCCTAGAGGCAGAGGGGTAACAATAACAGACGCCGCTCTAGAGGCAGAGGGGGTCCACAAAACCAGGGAAGCAGAGAGTCTCTCTCTGACAAGCCCTTTCAGCATCCCTGAGATGTTGCTCGACTGTCCATCCTTGGAGGCAGTCGGGGGAAGACTATCGCTGTACCCAGAAGCCTGGCGTTCCCTCACTCAAGACAGATGGGTACAGTCGATCATATCTGAGGGTTACAAAATTCCTTTCGAGGAAAGTCCTTTCTCTCACTCAAATTCCCTTCCAGATGTACCACCCGGTCTAAGGGAAATTGCAGAGTTAGAAGTATTAAAACTTCTACAAAAAAGAGCCATTCAGCCAGTTACAACAGACCATTCAGAGCCGGAATCTACTCAAGATTAATTTTGGTCCCCAAAAAGACGGGAGACTGGAGACCAATATTGGATCTCAGCAGACTCAACAAGTCTGTGAGAAAGACAAGATTTCGAATGGTCACACTTCAGTCAATTCTGCCCTTCCTAGAGAAGGACAACTGGATGTGCTCAATAGATCTTCAGGATGCGTACTATCACATAAAAATTCACAGATGCTCCAGAAGGTTTCTCCGCTTTCGGCTGGGGTCCAGTCATTTCCAATTCAGAGCCCTGCCCTTTGGTCTCACTACAGCCCCCAGAGTGTTCACCAAATATATGGCAGTGGTCACGGCTCACCTGAGACGTCAAGGATTCCAGGTGTTTCCGTATCTCGATGACTGTCTCCTTTCAGCCACCACCAGGCATCAACTTCTTCAAGCCAGGGATTACACAATAAATCTTTGCACTCAATTGGGAATTTTGATCAACTACGAAAAATCCTCCTTATTGCCCTGCCAGTCTATTACTTTCATAGGCGCAAACTTAAACACTGTTCGGATGTCAGCAACCCTCACAGACCAAAGAATCTCAGATATACAAAGTCACGTGAGGATCATCCTAGCCAGCAAGAAAGTACAAGCCAGAATGGTTCTAAAGGTGTTGGGCCTCATGGCTGTGGCCATTACCCTTCTTCCCCTGGCCCACTTCTATATGCGCCTGCTTCAGTGGATGTTGTTCACTCAGTGGTCTTACCAACAACTTCCGATGCGTCACCAAATACTGGTGACACAAATTTGCAGGAATCATCTTTTATGGTGGATTACTTCTCCCCAGATTCACCAAGGCAGACCCTTTGTACCCCCAGCCCCGGTAGCCACTGTCACTACGGACGCCTCCCTGATCGGGTGGGGGGGTCATTATCAGGGCAGGATGGTTCATGGGACGTGGCAACTGTTCGAATACCACCTGCACATAAATGTCCTAGAGATGAGAGCAGTGCTTTTAACGTTGCAAGCCCTCAACGACTTTCTTCCCTTGGGAACAATTGCAGTTCACACAGACAACATGTCTGTAGTATGGTATATAAACAAACAGGGCGGAACCAAGTCCTACCCCTTGTGTCGAGAAGCTCTCAGACTTTGGCAATGGGCGATCTCCTCTCATCGGTTTCTGGTAGCAACGCATATCCCTGGGAAAACCAACATTTTAGCGGACAGATTGAGCAGAGCTATTCTCATGCCTCACGAGTGGTCTCTCAAACAATCTATATTGGAGGAGATTTTTCTAGAATGGGGCCGCCCATGTTGCGATCTTTTTGCTACTCCACAAAACAGCAAATGCCCAGACTTCTTCTCTCTCTTCCCACTGCCAGGCCATCCCCCCAGAGATGCTCTAACCCAGGATTGGCCCCAGGGACTTCTTTATGCCTTTCCTCCTTTTCCGCTGATTCCACAAGTACTCCAGAAAGCCACCGTTTTGAGAGCCAAAATGATTCTCATTGCTCCCTATTGGCCTCGACAGATTTGGTTTCCGTTCCTCCATCGTCACCTTTTGGTGCAGCCGTGGCATCTGGACCCAGTGCCAGACCTTCTGATTCACCAATCGGGTCAGCTGCACCGGTATATCCCTTCTCTCAACCTCACAGCATGGTTGCTCCACTTCCTTCCTTAGCCAGGCTTCCTATGATCTCTAATCCTGTTAGGGACATCATAGTAGCTTCCCTAAAATCCTCTACTAGGAGGATTTATACTAGCAAATGGAAACGCTTTTCTTGTTGGGCAAAAGCTAAAAATATTGATCCCTTTACTGCTCCAGTACAAACAGTTTTGGATTTCTTAGCGGAAATCTTTCACGCGGGCTCTTCTTCTTCCACGGTCAAAGTTCAGTTGGCTGCTATCTCGAACTTTCATGTCGGGTTCGCAGATCACAACATTATGTCCCACAGGCTTTGTAGAGCCTTCTTAAAAGGAATTTTTCTCCTGAAACCTCCAATCAGGAGTCCTCCTCCTCAATGGGACCTAAATTTAGTGCTGACATCCTTGATTCTTCCTCCCTTCGAGCCAGCTGTTTCATGTTCCCTGAAATTTCTTTCATGGAAAACTTTATTCCTGGTTGCTATTACATCGGCTAGGAGGGTATTCGCCCCCCCTATTTAGTCTTCCACAAAGACAGAGTATCATTGAGAACTAATCCGACCTTTTTGCCTAAGGTCGCCTCAAAGAGTAATTTGAATCAGTCTATTGATCTTCCTGTATTTTTCCCAAACTACTCAAACAGATTGGAACAAAAGTTACATTATCTTGATGTTCACCGCCAACTCAGATATTATTTGGACAGAACAAAACAATTCAGGAGATCCGATCAGCTCTTTGTTTCTTATGCTGATAACAAAAAAGGCCTTCCCGTCTCAAAAGTGACCTTATCTAGATGGCTTTCTTCTGTCATCTCTGAAATTTATCATCTCAGGGGAAAACAGCTGTGCTCGAAACCTAAAGTGCATTCAACCAGAAGCTTAGCCACTTCCACAGCTTTTCAAGCTAGACGTCCATTAGACACTATTTGTGCAGCAGCCACTTGGGCCACTCCTCATACCTTTGTTTCTCATTACAAATTGGATTTGGCCTCCAGGGACAGAGCCAGTTTTGGCTCTACAGTTCTCAAGAGTCTGTTCCATTGAGCCACCCAGGATAGAGGTGCTAGGGACGCGGTCCCATCAAGCAAGAATGAAGGCGAGATTGGCAACTTCCCATTGAGAAGATATGTCCCTACCATACCGTTCCATGTTAGTTGTCTTCTCTCGCCTTCTTTCTTGCGACCCTCCCTCCTTCCCCCTGGCCTGGACAGACTTTTCTCTCTACATGGAAGAATGCTTCTTAAGACCATACAGTACTGGTCCTCCAAAACCATCCTTCAGGCTTTTCTCTCCTTCTTTCTTCCTTTTGGGAAGTTTTTTATGCTAGGTGTTATTGCCTATAGACAACAAACAAGATCTGGGTACTTACCGCCTTGCATCATGGGATATGGGGCTGCCTCGAGCTGGTAAAAGTGACTCTCGAGCTTAGCAAAGTGCCGAGTTGGAGCTGAGGATCAGCTCCGAACCCATCAAGCAAGAAAGAAGGCGAGAGAAGACAACTAACATGGAACGTTATGGTAGGTACATAACTTCTCATTATTTAAAAGATCATGCTATTATTACTGTATACATTGATCTATATGGGCAGAGTACTACTTCTTCAATATGTGTGTGCATGTGTGTGTGGTTGTGTGTGTACACCTGTGAATACAGTGCAACATAATATTGTTATGTCTGATATACTCTGGCTCTGTATGTGACAGATATGAGTGTTGCAGTTAGCATAATGCAAGTGGGACAGTATTGTTCTGCTTGTGTTGTTCTTGTATATACTTATGAGGGATGACAACAACTCACATACTACATTCTTCTCATTCTTCTCACATAACACAATGAGGTTGGCTGTGTGTTTATTTGCACATGTCATTTATGTGTATGGATTGTGCCCACTTGTGTATTGGTTGTTGCTGTCTTATGTCTGTTCAACAACCTGATATGTTCTTGATTTTGCAACTTGTGAAACATTCTTGGGTCATGCTGTCCCACTGGCAATATAAATGTGTGTGTGCCATGTAATGGCAAATATTGTGCGATGTTGTTTTAGAGTACTGCAGCTGGTATACATGAGCATGTATCCTTGACATACTGCCTTGATATTCACTAGTTCCTTAGTACATATGCACTGATTTACATGGATATACATGTGTATGGCCGTAACATGATTGACACACTGAACAGCCTGCCTGTCCCTGGATGAGTGGTTACTACCTAGAAGCTGTAGTTTTATTGGCCATTTTGGGTCAATTCAAACCTCCTTTATCTGTCTCTCTTAAAACCCGGCTGCCTCGTGGTTTTGGCGTCTTTTCAGGCTTGCTAGCTGTTGCTGAAGCACCTACCAAGGGGAAAAAACGCTGAGAGAAGAAAAGGAACCACTTTTGTGATTTTAAGTATTTTCTTCTGATTTTTTGTTAAGTTTTACTGCTTTGCCGCCTACATTTTGGCATTTTCTGGCTTGCTAAAGTTTATATCTGTAACAGTAACAGTACTTGGAACACATCTAGAGCCTGTTTACTGCGTTTCCTGTGTTGCACTTAATTTAAAATAGTTTTTTTCTCTAAAAACTGCATTTTCCCTGCTTTTGGCCTAGCACTCAAGTGTGGGGTCATTTATTGCACTGTTGTGATTATTTTGCTGCTTGTGTATCTCTGCTACCTTTAAACTACAACAAAAAGAAAAAAAAAAAATCTTGCTTTTTTCCCACTTTCTGAAAGTTAAGAAAGTTCAGTTACAGATTTGCTGTTCTGAACTGTTTGGAAGTTTCTAGAAGGCCAGTGCTTGGTTGGGCTAAAGGGAAGTCTCTGTGTTTACCAGTGGGAATGGTTAACACTGAACAGCCTGCCTGTCCCTGGAGGAGTGGTTACTACCTAGAAGCTGTAGTTTTATTGGCCATTTGGGTCAATTCTAAACTCCTTGATCTCTCTCTCTTAAAACCCTACAACTCTCTTTTTGCGCGGTTTTGCACACTGAGCAGCGTCGGGCAGCACCGCCTAAACAGGTTTAAACTGTTCCAGGTTCCACAAAGTCTGCTCTTCACTTTTTCCCTTAGAACTGTTCAAACTCTCAAAATAATCACTCTATTCTCTTTCTAAAGCCCTGATCTTGCTCAGCTCTTATAAGGAAACACTCACTAACTAAAGCACTACACTCTCCTTGACTTCTTATAAGTTTTAGGCTTCCGATTGGTCCTGCCTGATCAAGTGAAAAATCATTTCCCTTCCCTAATCTGATCAGTAAAAAAACAGTTCCCTATACTAATCTGGTATGTTCAAGGGGCAGTTTCAAGGTTACTCTCCAGTCCAGCTGGTGAATCTGGGAATTTTGAGGCAATGTTACAATTGCCTTATGTACACAGACAACCCTCTCCTCCTTCCAGCAAACTCTAATACATGTGGGAGATGCAGTTACACAGCCAAACTGCAGGCAGAGCTCTCTCAACCCAAGACTGGCACAGTCAGTCAGGAGGAAAAGGTAACCACCCACACCACAAATCCAGTCTCACACAGACCTATTGCATCTGCATACCCAACACATAAACACACAAAAACATACTCGGAGGCTCTAAATAAAAATCTGCCTAAACAGCAAAGACCTTCTAAGCAGATATCCAAGCAACAGCCACCCCTCAACAATACCTACGAATCACATATCTCACAAAATCAGTGTGCCTCACAGTCACAGCCCTTAAGGCCAAACAACACACCAAATACACTTGTTATAGGGGACTATATTGTCTGTCACACTGACGTCCCGCTCACCAGACTGAACAAGGAGAAGGTCACTGTAAGCTGCCTGTCGGGTGCCAGGATCCACCATATAACGCAAGCACTCAGGTCACTCTAAAGCAAGTACAAGTATGACTCCGTCATTGTCCATGCTGGTGTGAATGTCCTGAGACGTACCTCCCTGGACTACATGAAAAGAGACATAGAGGAGCTCCCTGACCATGTAGCCCAGGCTGGTATAACCCTGACCTTGAGCAGCATCTTACCTTCACCAAGAATGATGCCACAGTATAAAGACAAAATGATCAGTTTCAACAATTGGCTAAAGTATTGGTGTCATTCAAAGGGGATCCAGTGTCTGTCAGCCTGGGATGACATGCTCGACAAGCCACGTTGCTTCGCTAGGGATGGCTTGCACCTGTCACCCTTAGGCTTTCGTATACTGGCCAAGGCTCTTACCACCCCCATAGTGCCTTTTTAGGCAAGGCTCAAAGGACAAACCCACCTCCATAGACAACCCAAGGATAAAAAAACTAAAGGTAATGCTACTCAATGCCAAAAGTCTAAACCTCAAGATGCACGCACTCGAGACTCTCCTCAGTATGGAGAAAATCGAAGTCTGTGCAGTAACAGAAACCTGGTTCAAGGCTCCTGAGAGCACCCCAGCAGTACCAGGTTATAACTCATACCATGCGTTTCGGCCCCAAAACTCGGACCGAAGCACAAAAGGAGGGGGAGTATCTATATTCATCAAAGATACCTACACCTCCAGGTTAGTGGCACTGCATGAAGCATCGGAAACCATCCATGTGCAACTAACAGCTGGCAAAACTGCCTTTCAGTTTGTAGTCTGCTGCAGAACACTTTCCCTATTACAGGAACCCCACTTGGCATTCCTGAGAACACTGGAGAATATAAAGGTCTCTCCAAACACTATGTTATTGGGTGACTTCAACTACCCAACATTGACTGGGAAAACTACTCAAGCCCAAACACCCTCACCCAACGGTTGCTTGAATTTATAAACTCTAACGCAATGGAACAACTGGTCATCACTCCCACAAGAGGGAACAACATATTGGACTGGTCATCACCAACATGGGGACTCTGTGTTTCACACCAGAGGTAAACCCTTCATTGGTAAGATCAGACCATAAACAAATTTCCCTGGAGATCCATATCCCGTCCCCACCCCCAGCCAAGGAAATCACTGTAAAGAATTTCTCAAAAGCCAACTTTGCACTTCTCAAGACTGAGGTGGAATCCTTCAAAGCCCTGGGCCAGAGGATAATCCAGCCCAATCCGCAGAATCCTTTACAAATGCATTCTATGAGCACCTGCAGGAATGCATGGATTGTGCTATCCCAAATAAAACCAAGACTCACTCCTCCAAAAACAGGATACCGGTCTGGTGGACCCCGGCTATAAATAAGCTATACAACAGAAGGAGGAAGCTACTACATGACAGAGCAAAATCCCAAAAAGGGAAGGCATCTCTGATCAGTATTAGCAAGAAACTTCGATCCCTCATAAAATCATCAAAGGCCAGTTTCGAAAGAAAAATTGCCCTAGACACTAAAGATAATCACAAGGCCTTCTTTAGTCAGGAACATGGACGTAAACTCCCAGATATGCTCTGAATTGTTGCATAATGGTACAAAATATACCGAACCTACAGACATAGCCAACATCCTGGCAGACATATTCAGCGCAAACTTCTCCCCCCCTTCCCCCCCAAAGGAGCAAATGCCTATCCCAACTGAATGTAACCTCCCTGACATCACAGATGCACAGGTGAAAGCTACCCTCTCCAAAGCAAAAAACACAGCATCTATGGGACTGGACGGTGTCCCAGGCTGTGTCTTACATGAGCTCCAAGAAGAACTGAACCCTCACATTAAGTCACTGTTCAAACTTAGCCTTACTACAGGATATGTACCCAAAGAATGGCGTACAGCTACAGTGGTCCCACTCCACAAAGGTGGTGCCACAACGGACCCCAGAAACTATTGCCCCATAAGCCTGACTAGTCTGGTCTGTAAAGCTATGGAGCGCATTATCATGGAACTCATAAACAAAGACATTGGGAGCCTCCAGACACTGTACCCTACCAAATTCGGCTTTGTTAAGGGCAGATCTTGCCTCTTAAACCTAGTTGATTTCTTTGAAACAGTTACCAAAGCCATAGATGAGGGCAAGGTAGTCCACACAGCCTACCTGGACCTCGCAAAAGTCTTCGACACAATACCCCACTCGGGCATCATAAATAAGCTTACCAGTTAAATATCAACCCCCATATCACAAGATGAGTTGCAAACTGGCTCAGAGATAGAACCCACATGGTCAGAATCGCAGGTGCCATGTCTGAATCCAAACCAGTTACAAGTGGCATCCCACAGGGCTCAGTTCTGGGACCTCTGTTGTTTGGTATATACTTCTCGGAGGTTCAGGCTAACATGGGGGGATTATGGCTGACAAAGTTCACAGATGACTGCAAACTGGGGGCCATAATCGAATCTCCAGCTGACACAAGCATCCTCCAAAAGGGTCTCACAGAGACGGATGCTTGGTGCCAGAGCCACGGCCTCAAGCTAAATGCTAGAAAGTGCATAGTCATTCCCTTTGGGAAAAACAAGGTGCCCACAAATTACCACATAGATGGTAATCCATTAAGTACAGAAGAAGTAATTAGAGATTTGGGGACCAACGTAGATAGTAATCTCTCCTTTGATAATCACGTTGCCAAAGTGGTTAGAAAGACCTTCTATATAGCCCACCTTATCACAAAAGGGTTCGCATCTATATCAAGAGAGGTCATTGTGCCCCTCTACTAGTCACTCATCAGGCCCACAATTGAATACAATGCCCCTTTTGGGATGTACCTTACCCGACACCTGCAGCAACTG